>NC_138990.1:44331245-44416173 GCF_964341445.2 Mesoplodon mirus
TCTTCCTCAGATGCTAGCAAGGATTAAATAAGAGAATTACATAAAGAGCAAAGTTTAATATGCACTGAAATCATGAGGATCTCTTTCAAATGTAGATTCTGATTGAGTAGGTCTAGGGTGGGGCCTGAGATTCTACATTTCTAACATCCCAGGTCATGCCAGGAGATGCTGCTGGTCCATGGACCACTTTGAGTAGTAAGGACATAGAACACTCAACACATAGTTAATATTCAGAAAAAATAAAAGAAATAAGATAAAAGAAAAGAAAATAAAAAAGAAAGCCACATTACCATCGTTACTACTATCATCATGACGGCCTCAGTGCTAAGAGCGCAGGAGCAGTTCCAGGGCCACCACCTGCCTGTCCAGGTGGCTCTTGCCCTTATTACTCATCATCTCCCCTACTCTTCCTTTCTCCTGGTTGTACTATCAAGATCTGGGGCTCCTGGGAGGGTGCCCAGGCCAAGACTGCCTTAAAGCCCTCCATTTTTCCTGTGTAGGAACTAATGAGAGTGGTTCCGAGACAGACGGATGGGGCCCCTGAAAAGAGACCTGGAACGAGGGGAACCGAAAGGAGACCATGGCCAATTCACTTCCACCCTGGGGCCTCAGTCTCCTTCCTCCTTGGAACCAAGCAGCTGCATACGTGTTCTATGTGGCTGACTGCTGGACCAGTGGCCGAGCCTCCAGTAGGCCACTGCCCACCCCTCTAGGTAACAGCTCACCAGTCTGAGCAACCAGGCAATTTACAGTGACCTTTAGGGATCCCAGCTCTGATCCCTGCCAGCATCCCCACTACCTGAATAGCTGGGGCCACACAGGAGTGCTCCAAGGCCAAATTTTGAAGATCAAGGACACGTGGGATGTTTTTGCCCAGTGCACTTTGCACTAAGATTCTGAGAAGGATCCGCTCAATATGTGAAAGTCCCAAACCCAGGAGTAACCCTTGAACCATCTCTCCCCTTCCCCCTTGTGTCCCTGGCACTCATCCACAGCTCCCCAGATCCACCCTCCTCCCCTGGGCGCCTGCAGCAGCCTCCTAATCGCTCGTCCTGCTTCCCAGCCCCTCTGTTCCATTCCAGGATCCAGATGGCAAAGGGATCTTTTCAAAATGCAAAGCGGATCATGTCAACCCCTGAGAGGGCAGCCTTGAAGCTGCGCTGGTCCTGTCTGCTGTCGCACACCCTTCTCCCTTCCTCCCCCCATTCCAGACTTGTAGGTTTCTGTCAGGTCCCTGGATACCACGCTCCCTCCCACTTGTTCTCACCCCCTCCCGGCCCCTCGCCTTCCCTGGTGAACCCCAGCTCATCCTTCAGCTTAGGTGTAACAGCCCAGGCTGGCTGGCGTTCCTCTGTTACAGCTCCTCAGAGAACCATGTTTATTTTCCCTCAGAGAACTTATCTCCGTGTATAATCACACACTTGTAAGTGTGCATTTCTCATTAACATCTATCTCTCCAGTGGACTGTGAGGTCCTCCAGGACAAGAACCAGGTTTTTGTTTGTGGTGGTTTTCCCAGATCCCGGCACACACCAAATGGGTGTTTAATAAACCCCTGTTCACTGACCGAAGGAGCTGCTCCTGAGAACGAACAGAGCCAGAGCCGGGAAAATCCCAAACCGAAAGCAAACTCTCACGGGTTAAGAGCAGCCTTGGAGTGCTGGTTCCATCCCACCAGGCAGCAAGGGCTGCCCCGGCCCTGGGTGGCAGCTGGGTGCAAGCCACGGTGGGGTCCCAGGAGCTGCCTATCTGGTGGGAAGGGCCGATGGGTTCCCCGGTTCTGCTCTTGCACATCTGGCCGCTGTAAGGGGAGGATGGCGTTTTCTCCCTCTCCTCCAGTTTCTCTCCACTCTGGCCCCTTGGCCACTCCCACCACGAGTCAGGACACACCCCCGGAGGTGCAGAGTTCAGGACCATCCCCCACTCCAAGCCCCACTCCAGAACAGCAGGGGATCGGGGAAGGGCACACCGACTCTGAAGCTAGAGACCAAGATGGAACGAATTCTGGATCTGCCACTAACAGGCTTGGGGTCCCTGACCAAGTCACTTCATCTCGTTAAGGCTCAATTTTTTTCCACCTTAAGATGAGGATAATAATCCCTCTTGAAGAAGATTGTTTGGAAGAGTAAATAAAACAACAAATGCAGAGTGAGTACCTCAGAAAGCGCTTTGCACATGGCGGGAGCATCATAAGTATTAGTTGAATAATAGACGAATGAAAGATATTTTTAAATAAATTTGGGAATCTCTTTTCCGGAGATGCTCTCTACCTTGCACGAATATTAGGTTTGAATGCATGCAAAATTAAGTTTTGTCAATTAATCGATTGATTCACTCCATCATGTACACTTAGGAAGGAAGGCTTTTTGAAATTAAAATGCACATATGCAAAACAACCTGGCAGGGCCCTGGGAGGATCAAATGTGATAATGTATGAGAAAGTGCTTCGTAAACTGTGAAGCCCTGTACAAATGCTAGTTGTCCTCATTACTAACATGTTTACAGCTCTGTTGGCCCCGAAATCGCTGGCTTAACCTTAAAGAGAAAAGTGGGCAACTTTCCAGGACTCCAGGGCTAGGCCACAAAGTCCTCAGAGGAAGAGGCCTGGGCTGGGCAGCGCACACCCAACTCCCCCTGCTCTCCCCCTCCCCCAATCTGTCACCACCAAACTTCAGTCCAGTCCACTCAACTATGGTGGGCTCAGGACATCTGCACTGGGAGAAGCTAACTGGGCTTTTAATATCCACAAGGACATCTGCTGCCCTCGAGCGCCCCGGCCAGGGGCTACCAACGTGTGGATCCCGAAGAGCCAGCCGCAGGTCTCGCGGAAGAGTAAGCAGGCCAGGCAAAGGCTGAGGGAAAGCGAGGCATACAACCAGCCTATGGGGAGACAGCCATCACCCCAGTCCAGCTACCAATGGCATTCTGTAAACTCACTGTTGCCAGATCTAGCTTGTTTTTTTTTTTTTCCATGAGAAGCCAAAACTCCAGATTTTTATGTGAAATTTCTTGATTCTTAAATACTGGCAACTCATTTTTTTAAATGTTTAAAATACTACGTGGGCCAAATAAAACATGTGTGCAGGCTGTATCCAGCCTGCAGGGCACAGTTTTGGCAAGCAGACCTTCAGCTACCGTGCCCAGCCCAGGCCTCCTGGGACCCACTAAGCCCCGAGGTTCTAACCCTCAGGGGGATCCCAGACAGCCCAGCAGAGGCTGCCCTGCTTTTGCCCAGGACTTACCCTCTTCTGCAGGGGCTCCCCGGCCATCCTTGGGGGTGCAGCAGCCATTCTCCACGGCTCTGGAGGCTTCGGGCGGGGTCTCAGCTGCACCCTCTCCCTCTGCTGGGGCCCCGCCCTTCTGCCCCCCAGCGGGGCTCCCCTCCTCTGGCTGGGGCTCACTCCGCTTCTCCAAGTCCCCGTTAGGTAACAGCTCTGAGGGGCCTGAGTCTTGGGCCATGGACGGGGACTTGGAGGTCACAGCGGGGTCCTTCGGCGTGTCACTGCTTTCCACCTGGAAATATAAACGTGAGGGGAGCATTAGACCAGTGGTTTTAGCCCCTTTTGCATCACTGACCCATCTGAGATTCCGGTGAAAATTATACACCCTCTGTCCAGAAAACTGTGTTCACATACATGTTTATGAAGTCAAATACACTCACAATTGTTCTCTCAGGTTCAAGGGGTTCACAGGCCTGACTCCCTTAAGTCAAGAGGTCTGTGCACTCCAGTTAAGAAAATGGAAGAAACCAAGCAGGTTTAACAGCCTGGTCCCACTGCCAGCTGTGCCCCAGCCCAGGCCATCCCCACTCACTGAGGTGACAGAGGGTGCCCAAGTCTTCTCTGTGGCCTCTACTAAAAACAGATGATCCTCACACTCTCCCTACTTAAAACCAGGACCCCTCCTCAGAAGATTCTAGTAACCCCGGGCTGATCTGACTTCTGTGCCAAAGCCCCCCTGGCTGTCCTCTTGGTCTCTCGAGCTGCTGCCTGGCCAGGTGGAGTGTGAGGGTGAAAGAGGGCCTCCCCTGGGCCCCAAAGCCTAGCACAGGTCCCTCCCTCAGCTTTGGCCCACAGCCTTTCCTGGGCGCTCAGACCCCAGGAGAGCCAAGGCCCCAGCCAGCAACCACAGTCTCTGCAGCAACCCTCTCTAGCACGCGGCGCCACGTTCCCCTCCAAGAGGAAGTGTCTTGCTTTGTCCCCAAGAGTCTCAGAACTGAGCTTGCTAAAAGAATCATACTGAGGGTTGTCATAACCGTCCTTCGTAAGTGTCACTGCACAGTGGGCAAAAGATCCTCACCCGTTACCCCTCAGAGCCACTCGACCTCCCTGGGGAGGCTCTCAGAGAATTTTGTGATTAGCTTGAGGCCACACACTTTGTGAGGACAGAGCATGGCCAGCACCTGGTCCTTGGCCATCTGTGGGCAGGTAGGCCAGGACATATCAGAAGGAACGAAGGTGTCCTCTTGGGGCAGGAGAGACAAGTGTCCCCTATACTTGGCGCTCTGCCACATCCGCGGGCACTAGGCCGCCCCCAGCAGCCCTGCCCATCGGCTGCCCTGCAGATCAGCCGCCTGGAGAAGGGCGGGAGTGGCACCAGCTCAGCAAACACCTCAGGAAGGTGTCGCTCAAGAGGGCGCCTCAGTTCCCCCACCTGTAAGGTGAGATGACTAGGCTAGACCAATGGAGGGTTTCCTTGTTTTCAAGTTCTTTTTTTCTGTTTATAAAAGTCAGACACATATATTGTAAAAATTCAAACCACACAAAAATGAGTAGTATTGGGCTTCCCTGGTGGCGCGGTGGTTGCGAGTCCGCCTGCCGACGCAGGGGACACGGGTTCGTGCCCTGGTCTGGGAAGATCCCACGTGCCGCAGAGCGGCTGGGCCCGTGAGCCATGGCCGCTGAGCCTGCGCGTCCGGAGCCTGTGCTCCGCAACGGGAGAGGCCGCAACAGTGAGAGGC
This sequence comes from Mesoplodon mirus, assembly GCF_964341445.2. NCBI lineage: Eukaryota > Metazoa > Chordata > Mammalia > Artiodactyla > Ziphiidae > Mesoplodon > Mesoplodon mirus. Next base: position 44,336,205 of record NC_138990.1, read on the forward strand.
CCGCATACCGCAAAAAAAAAAAAAAAAAAAAAAGAGTAGTATTAAAAGGTTAAAGCTCCTGTTTCACTTCTGTACCTCCAAAATCACTCCCCACAGGCAAACCATTATTAACAGTTTGGGACTTCTCTGGTGGCGCAGTGGTTAAGAATCCGCCTGCCAATGCAGGGGACACAGGTTCGAGCCCTGGTCTGGGAAGATCCCACATGCCGCAGAGCAACTAAGCCCGTGCGCCACAACTACTGAGCCTGCGTGCCGCAACTACTGAAGCTCGTGCGCTCTAGAGCCTGTGCTTGGCAACAAGAGAAGCCACTGCAATGAGAAGCCAGCGCACCGCAATGAAGAGTAGCCCCCGCTCGCCGCAACTAGAGAAAGCCCGCGCGCAGCAACGAAGACCCAATGCAGCCAAAAACTAAATAAATAAATTTAAGATTTTTAAAAATTGCTTGTTAACAGTTTGGCGAGTAGCTTTTCTCGACTTTTTTTCTATGCATCTACAATCATGTGTAAGTTACATGTTTATATACATGTATTTATACACACATCCAGATCCAGGTTTTTTTTTCCCCTAAGAGGGGATCATACGACTTATCCTGTTCTGCAACTTGCTTTTTCACTTAGCAAGCACAGCGGGCATCTCTCCATACCAGTGCGTATGGATCAGGCTCATTCTGTCTCAGCTGCTCAGCCTTCTATTGAATGGATGCTCCTTAATTTATTCAAACCATCTCCTAATGGTGGGCCTTTGGGCTGATTTGCTTTCTGCTGCAGTGAACCCCTTGCACTTAACAGCTCTGTGCACCTGTGAATTTCTGTAGGCCAGAGTCCCAGAAGTGGACTGGCCAGGGGGAGAGGGCCTGCCCATCTACGTGTGAGTAGATCCTGCCAAATTCCCTCCAGAGAGTTGTATCCCTGAAGCACCCCCCCAAAGCCTGAGAGAGCGCTGGTTTCCCCAGACCCTCCCTGCAAGGCCCGGCAGCCTCCAAGGCTGCTTCTGCTCCAAGGATCTACGATCTCAACTCTGAGCCCACTGCTGTATGGTGAGGAAACCCCCGAGGTGGCGAATAGGGACGAGGGCCTTGTTAAAAAATAACAAAAATAAAAACCAGCGTCCTCCCTGGACAAGTCCCTACGCGGAGCAGCTGAGGGCGAGCAGAGGGAACGCACGGCCTTGCCAGGCTGCTCTCCTGGCTGTGTGGAGGGCTGTGTGGGACGGCTAGGGGCAGGCCTGCTTCCAGGAAGAAAACCTCCCGCAGAAAGCTACAAACGGGTGCGCGCCTCAGCAGCAGGAGTGGGGGGCCGCAGCAAGAGGAAGACGAGGCCTCTGGCCTCTGGCGGAAGGGAGAAGTCCTCCACTAGGGTTGGGCAGTCGGGGCCGAAGCCGGCAGAGCCAGGAGGCCAAACGCAGGACGGCCAGGGGAGCAGCCAGGCCCTGTCTCTCTCTTCAGCTGCCATCCCCAGGTGTCAGGACCCACACATCCTGTTCAGGACTCAGAAGGTCTTTCCCACCTCCCTGCTCAAGCCAGCAGGCTCCCTGGCCTAGAATTCCCTGGGCCTGGGCCCCCACTGCTACCCTCAGGCCCGGCTGTGCCAGCGTCACAGAGCCCCAAACGCGGCACTCCCAGGGAGGCGGGTAGGGGATCCCGCTGGCCAACGCAGGCTGAGAGGTCTGGGTCAGCGCCAATCTCTTACCATGGCCGTGTCCTCCTTCCTCTAGCCACTTGCTTCCCCACAGACACCTCAAGTCGAGGCAGGCTCCCAGCCCCACAAACTGCTGACAACTCCGCTGTCACTCACTTCCTGCCCGGGGACCACACGGCCTCTTCTCACCCTGGGACTCACTTCCTGTTGACTGCCAGCTCCATAGCATAGAGACCCAGGAGCACCTGCTCCGAGACCCAACCCAGCCCCAGGGTCCCAACCCACCCTGATCGGGCACTCCTCCCAGGCCTGCCCTGGAGGACCCCAGTCTGCAGCAGCATGAGACACGCCATCCTTCCAGAGGTGGGCGGATGAGGGGTAGGGGAGCACTCTGCACAGCTCCAGCCCCGGGGGTAGCTCAGTGGGCTGAAATCCACCCCGATCTCACGAGTCCTCCCCCTCCTCTCTTCCCGACCAGCCCATCCTCCGTTGCCCGCCCTCTCTGGTCGTGGATGACCCTGAGTCGACCAGAGCTCTGGGCTTAGGGGAGCTGCTGACTCCTGCCACGGTCAACCCTTGATCCATCTTACCCATCAAGAACCCCCCACACACACAGCTAGTAGTGGCCCCTCACTGGCCCTCTCTCTGGAGTTCAGGGTAACTGGGCAGGTCAAATCCACCCAGAAGAAACCACTGAGAGGAAGGAAGGAGGTCCACAGGCAAATGGACTGACGCAACTCTAAATCTCCAGGGAGGAGCCGGGCGCTCCCTAAAAGGGCATCTCAGGTGAGAAGAGCAGACCTGGAAGCCACTAGGAGTGGCCACCTCAGCCAGGCCTGTGTCCTCCTTTCCCCCCACCCCCCACTAGCTTGTTGCATCCTAGAGGCAGGGACTTGCTTTATTAAGTTGGACTGGGCGTGGAGTAGGGCACCTGGCGGGTGTTCAATAGTCATCATTGATCCCTTAATGCCAAAGACCAGGTTACGAGCGAGAGCATCCAGTTCACATGTCTAGAGGGAGTTTCAACTTTGTTGCATGTCAGGTGTAACTGTTACAAATCCTGTTTTTGTTTGCTTTTATTCTTTACAGTTGCCTTGAAAGGAGACACGGCGCACCCTGAGACACTCATTTTTCCCATGGCGGGGAGGGGTAGCGGCAGAAGCCCCTGGTCCCTGTGGAAGGCACCAGCAGCAGCTAGAGGGGACCATTTGCACTCGCCTTCTTCTCACCCGTGGGGTACGGGGAGAGGGCAGGCGTGGTGGCAGAATGGGAATGGCAGCCACGGGCCCCCTCACTTCTCCTCCCTGGGGTGGTGGACACAAGGGACTTGCGCAGAGCCTGGTCCCCGTCACCCACTGTGCGCCTCACCCCGCCCAGTGTGCCTCACCCCGGGTCTTCAAACCCTGCCCACCTCCCGGGGCCCCTCAGAGTTTGCTGATCTTTGCCTTCCTTCCAGGCAAGACCCCTCCACCCCAGGGAAATGCCTCCTGCTTCTCTTGCCCACCTGCTCCTCGGGCCCCTCCTGTGAGCAGCTTATTCCAAGAAGTGAAGGCAGTGGTTCTCAGCTGGGGGCAATTTTGCCCCCCAGAGGACATGTAGCAATGTGCCTGAGACACTTTTGGTCACTACACTGTGGGTTGGGGGGACGGACAGTGGCTCCTGGTGGGTAGGGGACAGCCCTCACCACAAAAATTACGCAGCCCCAAATGTGGATGGTGCTGTTGTTGAAAAGCCCTGGGCTGAGGACAGGGGCATGGACCAGGGACTTTTTCTAGGGACCATTTTTTCAAAACTTCAAAAAAAATTTTGGTAAGATATATGTGACATAAAACCCACCATTTTACCCATTTTCAAGTGTACAATTCAGTGAAATTAAGTACATTCACACTGTTGTACAACCATTAACACCGTCCATCTTGAAAACTTTTTCATCTTCCCAAACTGAAACTCTTGTACCCATTAAACAAAATTCCCCATCCCCCCACCCCCCAAGTTCCTGGCAACCAGTATTCTACTTTCTATCTTCTAAGGAACATTTTAAAATCTGTCTGTCTGGGCTTCCCTGGTGGCGCAGTGGTTGAGAGTCCGCCTGCCGATGCAGGGGACACGGGTTCGTGCCCCGATCCCGGAAGATCCCACATGCCGCGGAGCGGCTGGGCCCGCGAGCCATGGCCGCGGAGCCTGTGTGTCCGGAGCCTGTGCTCCGCAACGGGAGAGGCCACAGCAGTGAGAGGCCCGCGTACAGCAAAAAAAAAAAAAAAAAAAAAAAAAAAAAAATAAAATAAAATAAAATCTGTCTGTCTGTCTCTCACACACACCACCCCGGGAGGTATTTGTGCCAGGCCCTGGTCTTTGGAACCCTCAGCCTTGCCCCCAACACCCCCAAAGCCCCTGTGGAGCCTGGCCCTTGAGTTCACGCTGGCATTCACTCACACCCCCTAGCCCACAGCATACCACATTTGTTTACAAAGCACTCTCACACCCTATCTCATTAGAGCACTCCTCACATGTTACCTAATTATTTGTTTACTGTGTGTCTCCCTCCTAGACTGTGAGCTTTGCCTTATTTATCTTTTTATTTCTCTTCCTTCCAACCACTCCACAACAGCTCCCCCGTGCTAAGCAGAGGACTCGGCATAACTGTGCTTATACAACTGATCAACTTAATTAGCCCAATTATCCTGATGGGTCGTGTTACTCTCACTTTTCCAAGGAAAAGGTCTCCAAGGTTTGCCTCAGGTCACACACCTTCTAAGTGGTAAAGCTTCCAAAATGACCCAGGTACAGGAGAGGCATTTGAAAGCTAGCCACCCGCTCTGGGTTGAGTCTCAGGAAAAGCCCAACCTCAAATCCCAAGGGATCCAAGGAGGGAAAAGGAGGCTTTGATGTGCCTGAGCAGGGCCAGGGAAAGGCTGCAGCTGTTTCCCAGGCAGCAGCCACCACAGGGAAAGGCCAGAGGCAAAGCCAGAAAGAACCTCCTGCAGTGAACCTGTCCAGGCCAAAGCCAGTCCCCCAGCTGCCCGCCCTGCCCCCTTCCCCTCCCCCTTTGCTGGAAGTCTGGACCAGACCCCAGAACTCCAACCCTCCCTCAGGAAGGGAGGCCTTGTCTCCCAAGGTGGGGCACAGTGCCGGGGCTCCAAATAGGAAAGGGATTTTGAGGCCTGTTTGACAGGTATGATACCTGCACACGAAAGCTAAGAGGTGAGGGAAATGATACAAGGGAGACAGGGCACCGGGTCAGCTCTCCAGCACAGCCCTGGGCACAGGCTTACCTGGGCCCAGGTGTGGAGGGGGGAGACCTGGGGCCCTGCGTCTACCACTGGAAGGCCCTGGAGGTCGGAGCCACGTTCTGGCCTGGCTCTGGGCACGTGACTCACCCTCTCCTCCTGTGCCAGGAGCTGCTGCTGAAAGGGGCCTTCGCCCCCAGACCCCGGGGGAGCTCCGGCGGGGGGAGGCCCAGAGGCTGGCAGATGTGGGATGGCCTCACCTCGCCCTCCCCAGCCTTCCTGCCCTCCCTCCTCCACCCCTCATCACCATTGTGCCTTTAAGGCACTTGGAACACTCAGCTCTGTGCCAGCCGGGGACCCTGGCGTCTGGCCAGCTATGGCCTCTTGATTAAAGACACACAGAGGCGCAATCACATGCACAGACACACAAGGGGTTCACCATGGCCCAGAGACACCCGCTCACCAGCCGCAGAGATGTGCTCAGATGGCCCAGAGTGAGGTCAACAAAAACACGCCAACAGTCCCCCTCCACCTGCGCCCTCCGTTCACTGCAGTCCCTCGCAGACCCTTCAGCTCCCCGCCAACGCCCTGGATTTTCCCAGGTTGACTCTCGTTTCAGGAAACCGCCAACCGTCCACATAAGCGGGGCAGCCGTGTCCCCTGAGCGCTGGCACTGGGCCCGGGCTCCCCCGTCTCCTCTGCTCCAGGCCTTCCTGCAGCCCCTTCCCCTGGCAGCCCTCTGCTCTGATCGCCGGAAGTGGCCTTGAGGCAGGGACAGCCAGAGAGGTCCCCCACGCCCACCCCCGAGAGAGGCCCACACGCCTCCCTGCTCAGCCTTCCTGGGGTGAATGGAGTCGGACCCCAAGACTTTGGAACCAGGACCTTGACCCTTCCAATTTCCTTTTCCCTAGTGGAGTGGCCAAAAGGGCCATCAGGGGGGTCAAGGACAGAAGGACCAGAGGCCAAAGAGGGCCAATTCTGGCAAGTCTGGCCCCAGCTCGGGTATGACTTCTAGGTGCCACCATTTCTCTCACCACTGAGGCTGGGAGCTTCCTTCCCACCCTCCTCCTCCCCAGAGATCTCTCCAGCGTGTGTGTGTGTGTGTGTGTGTGTGTGTGTGTGTGTGTGTGTGTGTGTGTGTGTGTGTGTGTGTGTGTGAGAGAGAGAGAGAGAGAGAGAGAGAGAGAGAGAGAGAGAGAGAGAGAGAGAGAGAGAGAGACTCAGGACTGAGGAGAGAACTTGAGGGTGTGGCGAAGTCTTAGAGGTCACTCAGTCGGGGCCCCTGCTAGCTGTGACACATGGATGCAAGAACTAGCATGCCTGGTGAGTGGCGGCCCATCCGGGGTTCCGCTTCCAGCAGGGACACCTGTCTACCTGGAAGAGGGCCTGGCTGCGCTCTTTGAAGTCAACCTCAAAGGATTTCAGGGTGAGCTGGAGCCTCCCTTGAAAAAGCCATTATGTAGAGGAGATCCAGGTCGTATTTAAGTGAAGCTCTTTCGCAGTTTTTTTCTGTTTTCAACCTCTCCATCCAGGCCTAGGATGACAGGCTGGGTGAGAAGGGAACTCAGCGTGGAAAATGGTGCTTTCTTGTCTGTGCCTCACGAACCTTTCTGAAGTTTCTGATGGGTGTCTCCCCACCCCCGCCCACCCCCGCTGGGGCAGTGCTCATCCTGCCCCACCCTACGGCATGACTTCATAGCTTTAATCACAGCCCCGCTCAGCTTCGCCTCTCCAGCCTGGAGAGCCAGTAACCTCTCGTCTGTCCTCACTTGGCTGCCTCGCCTTCCCCTTCATCTATTTAGCGGCCCTTCCCTGGAGCTCCTCCACCTCCGTGTATCCTTCTTGAGGTGGCAGAACCGAAACGCACAGAATTCTCTAGGTGAGGAGGATGAAAGAAGACTGACGTCAACAACTCCGCCCCGATGCATGTGCGGAAGGTCCCTGCAGCAGCGGGAGTGGGGCAGGTGCAGCTCGGGCTCCGGAGACGCCCACGGGGTCCTAGGAAGCCCACGGGGCTCGGAACCGGAAGGAATGAACCCCTCTTGCTGGAGAGGGCCTGGAACATGTGGCTCTGGGGAAGGGGCCGGGGAGGGATGAAAATAAACAGGGGTTTTTGGAAAAACAAAATGGAGAGTCTGGGATTTCACTCAGATGCTCCCTCAATAAGACCAGATAACTAGATCAGCCTCTGAAAGGGCCCCTGCCAAACCTGCTCCCATCCAGAAGTCTCGGTCTCTGACAATACCACTGCCACTGGCCCTGGGGGCCGGCAGCACCTTCCTCCCTCTCCCTGGTCCGCAGCCCAGCACTGCAGGCCCTGCCAATTCTGTCCCGTCACGGCCGCCCCCCGACAGGCTCTGGGGGCATTTTTTGGCCCCAATGTACCCCATCCTATCTCCCTGCATTCGCTTGTGCTCACCCCATCATGCTCACGGATGCCAGAGTGAGCTTCCCAAAACATGACGCCCATCACTTCACACCTCCCACCGTCTCAAAAATCCTCCAGATAAACACAGCACATTTTTGAGAGGATAAAATATAAACCCTCAGGCTGCCTGCAAACCACCTCTCCACCCGAGATCAAAGGTGTTCTTAAATGAAACCCTCGTCCACTCAGCCAAGCCAGTCTGCGCACGGTCCGGCCTCCCCCAAGCACGCCGGTCCCCGCGCACATTCGTCCCTGCATACGCGGCTCAGGAAGGTCCTAGGTGGGGAAACCTCCCACTTTCCCCTGCCACACATCACCTCCCTTCGAAGGCCCAAGTCCAGCCCCTCCCCCAACATGTCTTCCGCACTTGAGGTCCAGACCACGGGCCAGGCTCTTGGGGTACTGGATGGCTCTGTGAGCGCTGGTTGGACTGATCAGCTGGGGGAATGAGCCGAGGAGCCTGCGTGGCACAGTTACAAGGAAAGTCTCTAACCTCGCGAGATGTCTGACAGCCCTGTTTTCCCCACACCTTCAAAAGCATGACGACACAGGGGAACAGGCAGCAGTGGGCCCACGCAGGCTCACGGGCAGGGATGCCCCCTGAGGGGCCGGGGCCCAGGAATGGGAGATACCCTTTCAGGAAGTTCCGTGCATAAAAACAAGGGGCACCAAGTCACTGAGTCAAGGTTCCAGGGGTTAGTGAAGGAGCCCTTCTAACCCGGACACAAAGAGGGGATTTGAGTTCTGTCTTAAGAATCAAACGGTCATATTAGGTGAGAAAATGAGCCAGTACTGCAAAGGCCCAATAACTGAGTGAAACGGTACTCGGCTGGCTTAAGCTGCAGTGGAACGGTCCCCCAGCTTCACGCAGCTTACAGCACAAGTCTTTTGCTTTGAAGTGGAGCAGTTTGGCCCTCAAGAACTCACTCACTCGGGCGTTACGATGGAGGCTGAGCCTCCAGCGAGGAGTGAGGAGTGAGTTAGGCAGCCGGCCTGGCTGAGCTGGGTGCCTGCTCCCAGCCCCCTCCCCGCCTCCTCCTCCCCTCCCCCCTCCTCCCCTCCCCCCTCCCCCCTTTCTGGGTTATTCTTAGCAAGAGGTGACCTCAGAGTGCTCCCACTGAGCAAAAATAACCCTGGAGGAAGTTGATGAATATAAATTTTCAATGAATAAGTGCATATACCTAGTAAACAGGGCAGGGAGCCCTGAAGGGCCGGTCCCCACCCCAGGGTCTGGCGGGCAAGGGCAGATACTATCCCTCCTGGAGCCCCAGCAGTAACCAGCACATAGGACAAAGGCGGTCGCAGGGCAGTCTGGGTCTGTGATCAGGCAGGAACCAGCTTCGGACACCCTCACTTGTTACTCTGCAATGTCCTCGGAGCCGGTGAACAGGAAGATGCCTCTTCCTCCCAGCCGACGCTCACACCCACACACAGGCCCACACTCTCTGGCCAGCAGAGACCAGCCCTGCACGCTGCTGTCCCGTCCTCTGGTCGTGGGTACTGGCCAGCCAGCAGGCCCTGCACCCAGGTGCCAGCTCCCTTTCTAGGCTCCGCCCAGCCCTGAGGCCGGCTTCCTGTTTCCTGTTGCTGCTCCGGCTGCGAGCATCCTGGCTCTGAGGCCAGTGCCACAGACCAACACCGCCGCCTGGTTGAAATGGGCCCACTGCTCACTCCTCAGACCACCGTAACCTTCCCCACTTACCCGCAAGCTCCCTGGTATTTGGGTCAATGGCCCTGCTCAGTTCTGTTTTCTCTGGATGCTTTTTGGACCAGGTCTACACATTTTTTCAAACAACCCTGCATTCATATGTTATCTTAAAGCGAATTTGGGGCACCCAGTCTTCCAGATGGTGTGGCTGGCGTGGCAAGGGGGAATGAGCACTGAGGGCTCTGCGGTCGGGAGGTGTGGAGTCCAAGTCCAGATTGTCCTCTCTAACCTCGGTCTCTTCACCTGAACGTGGGGATGGTAATGCCAGCGGCCTCCACCTGCCCCACACAGGTTTGTCGTTGGCATCAAATGAGGTCACGGTGTAGAAAGCCCTTGCTGGCAATCGAGTGCTGCACCACTCTGAGCCTTTCTTCATGGTCGCTGACCTCAGTGAGTGGGTGGACAGTGCAATGCGGGTGTCTCTAAATGGCAGATCTGGTGGAAGACACAAGGTCTCTCCACCAGCTTTTGTGTGAAAAGCCAGGCTTTGGTTTAGGTTTTTTAAATTCCCAATCCACCAGAAAATGGTACTTTTGTAAAACACAAAATCATGACTGTGGATGTGGCGACAGTATCAGATTGATATAAAGGTTTCTAAATGCTGATTCTCAAGTTCTGTACAGACAGGTAACAAAACAGTTCGTAGACTGGTGCTTCGCAGTCAGGTGTGTGGACCAAAGCCCGGGATTGGTGGGCTGATATCTTGTCTTACTTCTTAGTGTTCATTTTAATTTCACAGTCAGTTCAAAAGGGAGAGCCAGTGTGGGTCACGATGGCTGCACTGGGCTTCATGTGCAAGACAGGCCTTGCTGGGCTGTGATAGAGAAGGGAAGGCTGCAGAACAGCTTTTACGAGGCAGCGGGACAAATGTGCTTGGGGTGATCAGGGAGCAGCGAAGAGGCGGGGTTTCCTTGGCAAAAGAGGTGGACACTGAGCACCAGTGCAGAGGCAGGAGGGGTCACATGGTGAAGAGGCAAATGGGGGTTCCAGGTCTCATCCCATGAGAAGAAAGCTCCTAGAGATTCTTGAAAGCGATGTGCCCTGGGCTGTATTTAGTGTAATTACATGTGGCCTCCCCTCTAGCACACTAGGTTGAAATAAGTCTTATTTATTTGGCAGGTGCTCAGTAGGTGTAATGTGTTTGTCACCGAAAAAGAGAGGGCCGGGGGGTCTAGAGAGACGCTGGGGGCAGGTGGGGCCTGATCTGGGTGAGGGCGCAGCCAGGAGGCTGACGCAGGAGCAGGAGAAAGTGGAAGGCACTCAGGGACAGGCAGGCCTTAGGGGAAATTCTGTAGACGATTTCACAGCCTCGGGCCGGGGGATGGTGAGGACACCACTGGATGTACCTCGTCCCTCCCCGTCCAGCAGTGGATATGCAACATTTGCACAAATGTTTGCACTCCCAGCACGGCTCCCTCTGCTCCACCTGCCAGGATTTGAGCCAAGCCCACCCTCCTACCCCGTTTCCAGGCTTAGCTTGATGACACACACTCAGCTGCTTTAAAGCTCCCTGGTCAATCTGTTCCCAGGGCCACAGCTGCGCCAGGTCCCCAGAAGCCCTCCCTGCTGTGCTCCTCGGCTGGGGAGGGGCGGAGGCCTGGGCCAGCACCTGCTCCGCAAGTGAACCAGGTGGCCCGAGGCCCAGGAGACCGTGGGCTGGCCCTGAGCTGCAGCACGAACTTCCCCCACGTGGGTTCCCTTGGGGTCCACGGGCCTGCTGCCGGGGAAGACCTGCTGGCTGTTCTCTGTTCCCCTCAACGTGCAAGGGGTCCCTTTCACAACAGCTGCCTCAGCCCCATGCCTCCCCACTCAGCGTTGCCTCCCCACACACTCTCTCCCTTCCCAGGGCCTCACTTAGGACTGGACCACATCCACACTGACCTGCACGGGATGCGCACCGCTGCCCACTGGAGCTGCTGAGAGGCCGATGCCAGGCTCCCACCCGAAAGGCCTTGTAGACCCCTGGCCCACTGGCCCCTCCGGGGGTGGGGATGCCGGTTTATGACGCTGCTGGCCCTGTGCATTTGGAGCCCACTTTGCTGTTTGCACAGCACCCCTGGAGGTGGACAGGGCAGGTATTACCGGCAGCCATATTTTAACAATGAGGAAGCAAAAGTTCAGAGAGGTTCAGTAATTTGCTAAGGTCACACAGCTGGGAAGCAGTAAATCCAGGGCTGCTGCTTCTGTTTCAGGTAAGGGCAGAACCGGCCTTTGCTGACCACTGGCTCTTTGGTGTTTTAACCCATTTGATTCTCACAGGGGTCTAGAAGGAATGCATTTTTATCATCTCTATTTTTCAGAACGGGAACCCAAGGTTCAGGCAGTGACTTGTTCAATGTCACACAGGTGGTCAGTGGTGGAGCTGGGATTTAAACCCAGGTCTGTTGGATTTTAAAGACAGTGCTTTTCCTTCCATGCTGGGCACTGTTCCAGGCCAGGGGTGTATGACCCACTGGGCCGTGCCCCTCTTCCCTCTAATCGTCCATCTCTGGACACACTTCCACACTTACCCCTGATTTCCCTGCACCCTCTGATCCTGGGGCCTCACCCCACCTCTCAGTGATGTGCCCTCCCTTTGGTTCCACGGACTCACAAATGTGAGTCAAAGGGCTGCCAGGTCCCATTTGCTACAGGTGGTGGCTCCCGTTCCCAGCACCCGAACCAGGGAAAGGTGGAGCTTGCTCTGCAGATCTCGAGCACACGTGCAGCTCAGATTCGGAACGACGGGTGGGCTCTGACTCAGCCTGCACTGTGCCCCTCCACTTTCTCCCGCCAGGTGCCCTGTGAGGGCGGGGAGGAGAGTGGAGGGACCCCCAGGAATCTGGGAGTGCAGCCTGGAGTCTGCTGCATGCTGAAAATCCCTTTGAAGTCCCGTTTTATCTTTCAACTGCATGTGAATTTTTCATTCCAGGCCATAAAATATCCATGTCTGCTTTAATATTAAAGTGTTTAAAATTACTTACCAGTTAAATGGCTTAACTTCTCCCCCCTCCCCCCCCAAATCTCCAAGCAGAAGCGGCAGTGGTGCACTTCAGTGCCCTGCAGATTCCCAGACCTCCCGACTCCAAGGACCCCCCTCACCTCCAGCTGCTGCCGCCCGCCCTCCCTCCCTCCGCTGCCCCTTTCACTGCAGCCACGTTCACCCTGCTCTCTGCCCCAAGGAGGAAAATCCTGCCCCGCTGAGAACATTTCCTTGAAGGGCTGAGTTACAAATGCGGGGCTCCTGGCTCCTCTACCTTCTCGCTCCAAGGTTCCCATTCTCAGCTGGAAGGGACGAAAAGAAAGGAACCAGCTGTGGCTGGAGCTGGCAGATAACTATTGTTCTGCCTCTGAGTTTAAGGCATAAGGAAGGCAGGCTCCTGCCGCCCACGGGCCTTGCCCTCCGGAGCACTCCTCATCTTGGGCAACCCGGGAGTCCCTCCCCCAACCCCCCATTCAGAGGCAACGGCACCCGGAAGCCCGGGGTCTACACTTCTACTGGACTTACACAGCGCCCAGCCCTCCTCCTCTCTTACAGCCTGCATCTCTTCCCTACTCACTTTGATCAGACTTCCAGACCTCAGTTCCCTTCCTCCAAGTTCTCCAGGTGGGGGTGAGGCCCAAGGTGGGTGTCTGGATGGGGAGGGAGGGGCCCGTGCAGGCAGGCTAGGGAAAAACAAGTCCCACTCTCTTGCTGCGCTTCCAGAAAGAAGCTGAGAGTCAGGGGCCTGGTTCAAGTCCCACAAGACCCACAGCGCAAGTCCCCTGGCCTCTAGGGGCCTCCAGTTCGATGCAGAAAATAGGAAAGTTTGGGGGTGGTTTTGGGGGTCCAGTGAATGGGGAATGGAATTGGGCTCTACAGCTGGAGGGGTACACTCCATGCCCCAGTCTTAGCGTGCCCAGGTCCCTGCAGGACACACATCACTGGCATTTACAGTGTGCATGTGCGCGTGTGTGCGTGCGTGCGTGCATACGTGTGCGCGTGTGCGTGCGTGCGCGCGCACCTGGGCTGGGGGTACGCCACCTCACTCACCGGAGGGTGCTTGCGCTTCCTCCCAGGCCGCCCCACCTTCCGGGCAGTTGTGCTGGGCTCCTGCCGCTCCTCCTTGCCACGAGCCTCCTCCTGCTCCTCTCCCTCCTGTGGGCACAGACACAGCCTGTAAAGCCAGGGCTGGACCCCAGAGCCCTCCCCAGTGTCCCACCCGCAGGGCAGCCACACTTCCAGGGTTGTGCCACGCTGTTCCCCCTGGCAGGGATGGTCTTCACCCGCTTCCTGACTGGCAGAGCTGGGCCACCCCTGAGGGCCGAGTCAACTTTATCCTCAGGGGACTTCAGAGCCGCCCCGCTGCCCCAGCAGAACGCAGCTCTCCCTCGGGTGGACACGTTCTCTGAACCACAGAATCATAACACAGGCTCTGACAAAGAATTTGTTTCTGGATATGAGTTTATTTATATGAAGAAAATCTAAAACAAGTACAAAAATGATTAACGCTGTATTTAATGAATCACCTTTATTGAAGAGAATAAAATCACAGGAAGAGAAGTATGACATGTAGCGATGTCTACTGGAAGTACACGCAACCCTTGGAAGGAGGCCTACCACAGACCATGGAGGGCATTACAGCCCCTGTACATACACCTGCCCTGAAGCATCTGCCACATCGTGTAGGCAATGCATGTGCCTGTTACCCCGCGGGAGCATCTCAGGGACCGTGTCTGGGTTCATCGTGATGCCCCTCCTTCGCTGAATTTTGGACCAGAGTTTGGTTTTGTTACCACCCTTCACCTGGCCCGTGCCAGGGCCGAGCCCTGCAGTGCTTGTCTCGTGGGGCAGACACATAAACCTAGAAAGTCCTCCTGCCTCACTGCTCCAGCCTGGCCACAAACCACCCACAAGTTGCTTCTGACTCAGCCGGCTCCAGCATGACTAATCATGAGCAAAAACTGTGTTGGGGAAGGAGAGAGAAAGGGACCCTGACCCAGCAGAGGCCCCTCAGGCTGCCATTCGTGCCCTGCATGACGTCAGCAGCCACAGACATCTTCACAGTCCTCCCAGGGGAGGGCGCCAGCCCAGAGCCATGCTGGTGCCACAGAAAAGGGGAGGTGCACAGATTCCCAGGGGATTGAATCGAGGTGGCCCTCAATGTCCCACTCAACTTTCATTTTTTGTGATTTCAAAATTGCTTGTGGTTTGCCACATTAATTTTCAGGTGATGGTGGGACATGCAGATGGAAACCTACTGCGACCAGTCATAGACATGAGACCGATGGGAAGAGTGGCACTGGCTCCCGCTGTCCATCCATCCATTCGAGGCACATCTGGGACAGACCCGCCCAGTAAGGAGATTTAGGAGGGAGATTGAGCATTGCAGCTGAGAGTCCGGGAGCCCTCCGAGGACATGTGAGTGGAAGATGACAGAGGCCCCAGGCCTTAGCACTGAGGGGAGACTCCAGTCAAGTTGCAGGAGGTGGAGAGAGTGTTCAGAGGAGGAGAAAGGGGACGCCAGTGTATTGTGGGTGCAAGAAAAAAGGGAGCTGCCAACCCAAGAGGCAAAGTCAACAGATGCAAAGAAGTCGAGCGCAAAGCGATTTGGTTAGGGGTGGAAATGGTCAGCCTCAGAGGGAAGCTGTGCAGAATGACACAAGGGGTCGGAGAGGGGCTGGAGAGACAGTTTAAAGGGACCCAGCTGAGAAAGGTCTGGAAAAGAAGCCAAGGACAGAGAGCCCAGTGCCGGCTGGGGACAGGAGGTGAGGGTCCAGGGTGGTGAGAGAAAGGCTGCCCCAGGACCAGAGACCCTTGAGAGGCTCTTTTCAGGAAGAGAAACTGTGAGGTAGAGAAACTGTGAGGGCAGAAAGGCCGAGGTGGGGGACAGCCAAGTGGCGGGGAGGCCTCCATGACAGCTCTGTGGGCCTGGACTGAGGGGGGCCCAGGGCCACATGCCCCATGGTAAGCCAGGCCTGCTGGTGCTGAACTGTCTTCTGAGACCCCACAGACACCCCCATTTAAGAAACAATCACTTGGATCACACAGAGAGAAAATATTACCAATGCAGCTTAACGTTTGTGAAAGTTCCAACTGAATCTACCCAAGTATAGTGAATTTCAGCTGAGATGGTGCTTTTGGTCAGGTTACACCACGGCTAAAAGGGCGCCGTCTTGATCGTGCTGACCAGGTAACTCGGCATTTACAAAACAGTTGGAGGCCACGCCAGGTCGTGGAAAGACATGGGGCTTAAAGCAAACCAAAATGGGTATGAGCCCGGCTTGTCCATGTTCTAGTTCCAGGACGGTTCTCTCTGAAACTCAGTTTCCTCATCCATAAAATGGGGGTAGGAAGGTGTCCATTCTGCCTGCTTCTCGGGTTTTTAAGAAGACAGATGACTAAATGGTTTGTACCCTTGCCTGTTTTGTTCACTGCTGAATACCCAGAGCCTAGAACAGACTCAGCACTTCGTGGGTTTTCCACACGCCCCTCGATGAGAGGACTTACGTGTTCCCCCGCAGCAGGAGGCCCCCCCAGCCCCTGCACTTGCCTGCAGAGCACTAGGCCACACCTAGCCAAGCCTCTGACCATTGCTCGTGGCCGGGCCCATGGGCCTGGAATGCACAGGTAGCAGCCAAGAGGGGGTGCCGAGGTGGGTCAGGACCAGTCTGGGTGGCCATGGGGTCTGAAAAGGCTCCTACCGCCCAGAAATTCTGGGCTCTGAACTATTTCTTTAGCACACTGCATCTCTTACAGAGGGATTCGTTTGATTTTCTAACTTTTGCTCTGAACTAATCAGAGACGGGAAAGCCAATCAGAGCCTCAGATCAGCACTAAGGAACCACAATTACCAGGCTGCCTGTGCTGACTAAAAACAAAGACACCTGCTGTTTCAGGACCGCCAAGCCCCAGCTTCCATTAGCATATGGAGAAAGCCTTTGGGGGCCCCTGATAGGCAACCCCTGTGCCATCTGGAGACTTGCTGTCATTCCTCACCTCCACACACGTGCTCTGCCTGACACACAGGAGATGCTCAGCACATCCTTCCCTGTTGAATTTAATTCAGTGCAACACCCCCAAGAGGAAGAGGTGGAAGACCTTGATGCCAGACCATCTGTCCAGGTCCTCGTGTACTGAGAACGGGGAGCCCCCAGGGCCATGTCCTGAGCCTATCCCTCGGGCCCAAGCGGGGAACGGCACCTGATGCCCAGTCCAACACTCTGCCCTCCGGTACCCCTGGGGTGTGCTTCGGAAACCGAGTCTCCACGAGAGTCCAGGTGGGGAGTCGCACCGAGGTCTGAGCGACTCTGGCCCACACCCTTTCCATCTAGCCCTGAAGCACGGCTTTGTGAAAAGCGTGCCGTTTTTGGTCATTCTTCCGTGATACAGCGACATCGCGGGGCAGAGGGAGGTGGCGATACCTTCGGCTCTGGGTCTGCCTGCATTCACACCCACAAGTGAGAGGGGTAATACACTGAGAAGGGCGAGCAGATGGCTTGGGGCGTGCCCCTCAAGGAGGCGTATCAAGCGGTTCATTCTCGCATCTGTCATGGGGCCTGTTTCATTCAATATCTTTGCTGATGGGCTGAGCAAAGGAATGTAAAATATGCTTATCAAATCTGCCAGTAGCACTGAGCTGGGAGGCATCACTAATACTCTGAAAGGGAAGAATCTGATCCACAGTGACTTGGAGCAGCTGGAAAACAGTAACAAATTTAGCAGGAACAGCCTTGAGCCCAGGTTGGTTTCCTCATCTGTCAAGTGAAGGGGCTGAATTAGTCAGTCCTTCCAGTGGGAGGAGGCAGGAATGGGCAGAAATTCTAGTGAGGTGGGCTTTGGGGCAGGGAGGCAGCAAGCTGGACTTTTTTTTTTGTTTTTTTCTGGTACGCGGCCCTCTCACTGTTGTGGCCTCTCCCATTGCGGAGCACAGGCTCCAGACGCGCAGGCTCAGCGGCCATGGCTCACGGGCCCAGCCGCTCCGCGGCATGTGGGATCTTCCCGGACCGGGGCACGAACCTGCGTCCCCTGCATCGGCAGGCAGACTCTCAACCACTGCGCCACCAGGGAAACCCTAGGCTGGACTTTTTGCTCTGCTATTTACTCCCTGGTCCCTTCGAGCTATTTAACCTCTCTAGTCTAGCGTTCCTCACCTACAAAATGGGGATAATAATATCTACTTCACAGCAATGGTATAACAATTAAATGAGGTAATATATGGAAAGCTGACACATGAGAGTCACTCAAGAATCGCTAACTTCCTCCGCTCCCAGGTCCCGACCAGAACTATTCACAAATGTGCATCCCTCCCTCCTCCCGCCCCTCCCCACCCCCAGGCAAACCCCAGCTCACTGCCCGGCAGATGCAGCCATCACTCAGTGCTACAGACAAACCCCAACATCTGGCTGGTACTGCCGCAGTGAGATACTCAGGAACACTGGGGCTCCGTGATCCCTCCAAAATGCAAAGCTGATTACGTCACTCCACAGAGCTTAAGCCCTTGCTGAGGGGGCTCCCAGGGCCCTGCAGGATCAAGCCAAGCTCCTTAGCCCCGGTGAAGGAAGGCCCTAGGATCTGGCCGGCACTTCCCACCCATCGTAAACCGACCACGCCAGGTGCAAATGTGGGCTGCTCCTTCCCTGGGACATTGGCACAGACCCTTGCTTCTGCCCCGACTACCTTCCCCTCACTTTTCCAACCTCACTTCCTAGATTCCCTTCCCCTGGGCCCCTCCTTCCCACACCCCACCTAGACTGAGTCTGTGGGTCCTTCCTCTCCCACAGCACCCACTACCCAGCACTGCAGCTGCCAGCTATCATCATGACCAAGCCACAAGCCCCTTGAGGGAAGGAACTCTGTCTTATCCACCTTGGCGTCTGTCCCCAGTGCCTAGAGCGATGCACCTGGCACAGGGCAGGCACTCAAAATACTTGATGAGTGACTGTCACATAGTAGATGTTCAAGAAACAAGTCCATACACACAGAGAGAGGCACGTGTACGAATCCACAAACGTGCACGAATACAACCAAGCAGGAGGCTCCAGTGCCGTTCTGATCTTTAGGACTCAAAGTCAGGAAACAGGGTGACTAAAAGGTATTTTCTAGTCTTCAACATAATCATGTCACTTCAATTTATGTAACTCTTTACAGTTTTCAGAGCCCCTCTACATTCGATGGCCTGTTAGATTAGGTGGTTACCATCAGCCTCTCTCAACTTCTGAGGCTATGATTTGACCTACATTTTAACACAGCTCACTGGATGGATTATTTTAGGCCACACACAACTTCTCATTCTGAGGAGCTGGGCCATGATGACAATAATCTCTCACATTTGTACTGTACGTGGTAATTAACAAAGCATTTTTCACATACGTTATTTCATTTTATTCTTATGCTTTACAGAAAGTAGAGCTGGTATTATTTTTTTCCATTACGCAGGCGGGAAATCTGAAGCTCAGAGTGGCTACCTACCTTTCAGAGATCAGAGAGCCAGCAAGGCAGGCCTTTAGAACCAAAATTTAAATCTTTTGATTCCCAGCCCTTGGGTCTTTCCACAGCAACATGCCACTATACCTACTATGCCATGTGCCCCTGACACGTGTACACATGCATGACCATGAGCAGGCAGGCAAGCCAAGGTAAAGGTACACGCTGGCATTCACACGCACACATCCACACACAGTTGTCTCAGGGGCCTCATGCCTAGACGGGGACCCCTCCCCCTAAGAGAGACACATCCCACGAGGCCCTCACCCAGAGCCAGCCAGATATACGTGCTCCCTTCAGAGCGTACACCGGATGCTACTGACCCAGCATCCGCTGAGCAGATGTCTCAAGTTGGTGTTTGAGTCAAGGGGATGAACTTGCCGGATCTAGCCAGCCACTTGCCCGGGCCCCCTGGGACAAGAAGCACGTACAGCCTTTGCCAGCTGGCTGGCTGGCCTCCCAGGGCCTGTCTGTGGTCGTGGAATTCAGTGAAACGAATTGGCTTCTCTGGCAGGCAGAGCCCCGTTCTGGGTGCCTGAGTACCAGGCCCACGACCCCGCAGAGCACACCGCACACACACACGCACACGCACGGCAGGCCCAGGCCGGACCGCAGGGTGAGCTGCAGGAGGACGGGTGGGAAGGGCAAGGGCACCGGGAATTGCTGTAGGTGCTCTCACTTCCGTGCAGCCCTCCCAAGCCCCCCGTCTTTTCTGCTCTCGGTCACCTCCCAAAGCTCGTCAGTCCTTTGTTTCAACTACTCAACAATATTCAACAGATATTCACTGACTGCTCAGTGGGCTTCGTATTATAATTATCGATGAAGGTCTTCCATGACTCCCAAAAGGCCATGCTCCCAGAAGGCAGCGTCCGTGCCCTGACGGCCCCTCCGACACCCGCACAGCTCCCAGGCACCTGCGCACAGTGGGCTTTCCCCAGGCCCTCCGCACCCCGTGCACCATGCTGGGGCCTCACCGCCTTCCGGAATGGAGACTCCCCCCAGCACATACCCAGCCCACTGCAGCCCAGCCGTGCCCACCCCTGTGGTCCTAGGGCCACCATGAGGCCAGGCCCATGGATGTGCTCAAAAACATTTACTGAGGGGCTTCCCTGGTGGCGCAGTGGTTGAGAGTCCGCCTGCCGATGCAGGGGACACGGGTTCGTGCCCTGGTCCGGGAAGATCCCACATGCCGCGGAGCGGCTGGTCCCGTGAGCCATGGCCGCTGAGCCCGCGCGTCCGGAGCCTGTGCTCCGCAACGGGAGAGGCCACAACAGTGAGAGGCCCGCGTACCGCAAAAGAAAAAAAAAACAAAACATTTACTGAGCACCAGCTATGTACCAGGTATAAAGATAAGCAAATAGGGAACTCAGTTCAGAGGGAGAGACACCACATAAACACACAAGTGCCTGTGCTGTGCGGAGGGCTGGGATGGAGCACGCCCACTCTGCCAGCAGCCACCCCCGTGGCCCCCAAGCCCCCTCGTCCTCGCTCCTTCAGCAGCCCACCCGGGCTCTGCACAGCCCACCATCTCCTTCCCACCCCACCAGCCACCCTCCCTTGGTGGATGGAAAGAATCTAGATAAATCTACTTTGTAGCCATGTGACTGTTACCAAGTTTCTCAACCTCTCTAAGCCTCAATTCCCTATCTGTAAAATGGGGATCCTCCAGTTACTGTGAGGATTAGGTGAGTTAATTGCTGGGCAAAGGAAACTCCTTTAGACACCCTTCCACACGGTGCACATGCTAAGTGGGGTGATTATAAGTAATAGCCCTAATAGCCGTGTGGCTCTCCGCAGAGGCAGCTGCAGGACATGGCCAGGCCCTGCGCCCAGTAAAGGTGCCAGAAAGGAAGGATATCTTCCCATTTCTCAGTCATCTTGGGACACCCACTCTTGCTCAGCTCCCCGCCGGCCCTCTTCCCTTTGCAGAGCTGAGCTCAGCTTCCCCGCCCAGGCCCTGTGGGGCCTGCTTCTTGGCCGGGATGGGCTCCAACCCCAGCCCAGACCTGAAAGCATGAGAGACCTGAGGGACCTTGGGCCCGGCCGTGGCCCCGCATGCGAGCCTCTGAAGGTAGCATAGCCCCTGCCATCAGCAGTTAGGTCATCCTGGGACTTCCCTGGTGGCCCAGCGGTTAAGAATCCACCTGCCAATGCAGGGGACACGGGTTCGAGCCCTGGTCCGGGAAGATCCCACATGCCACGGAGCAACGAAGCCTGTGCACCACAACTACTGAGCCTGCGCTCTAGAGCCCGTGAGCCACAACTACCGAAGCCCACGTGCTTTAGGGCCTGCGTGCCGCAACTAATGAGCCCGCGTGCTGCAGCTACTGAAGCCCAGGTGCCTAGAGCCCGTGCTCCGTAACAAGAGAAGCCACCGCAATGAGAAGCCCGCGCACCACAATGAAGGGTAGCCCCCCCATCGCTGCAACTAGAGAAAGCCCCGAGCATAGCAACGAAGACCCAACGCAGCCAAAAAAAAAAAGAGTTAGGTCATCCTGCAACTTGCCTCAGTTTTGCTTCTGTTCAGTGGGTAAAGGGAGAGGGGGCCATAGGCCGTGGGCTCTCAGGGGACTTTAAACCCACACCATTCACACCCTCGTCTGCATTGTCCCCACTCTTCTCCCATGCCTCTCAGTCCTCGGGGCTGCAGTGGATCTTCACCACAAATGTGCAGATAGGTTGGTAGATAGAGAGATAGGTAGATGGGGAGGAAGGTAAGTAGGTAGATAGATAGACAGCTAGTTAACTCTCCAAAATAAATTACAAGACTGAATCTGTGCCACTGTGTTAACCACTCACACACACCATCTCACGGAAATCTCTTTTTGCTGCTCAGCAGTCACGTAGCTGAGTCCACATTCAAACACACGTCTATCTCCAGAGTCCAACTGACCCCCACTTAAGACTGTACTGACTGCAGAGTTAAACTTGACATGTAATAGCAGTTAACTTAGAGAATTTTAGAGAACCTGAACCCGAAAATGGAGGTCCCAGTCAGCTCTGGGGTGGGCACTGTTTACATCACTTGCCTGCTATCCATGCGCAAGCATCTAATCGACTCCACTGAGCTACAAACGGACACGCCATTATTATTATTAGCTGTGTTCCCGAAGAGGTAAGGGCAAAGCTGCCTTTACTGGAACTGTTTAAATGTGTAAGAGGGATGCTCCCTCAACGACCCCTATAGTGACGATTATAAAGCAAAGAGCAGGCCCTGAGTGACCGTGTGTGGGCATCTGAGTGCACTAAAGGCAGGGCATGCCCGGGGCGGGCACCGGATCTGTGGGCCAGCAAGAACAGCTGAGAGTGGAGTCGGGGGAACCCCACTCAAGGATGCCCTTGAACTTCGGAACCGGAGTGCAGGAAGTGGTCGGCGCCCGAGGGAAATCAGTACTTGCCAGGCCTCTGGGTTGGACCTAGGTGAGAAGGGAGGAGCCCTGGCTACAGCACTGGCCATACGTGCATACATATACACACAGGTATGCACACACACACGGGCACACTTGCTGTGCTCCCCCAGCACAAATACATACCCTCCCAACAGGCGCTTCTCCTACCCAGCAGGAGAGGGTGAGCTCAGGGAGAGCCGTCCAGGAGCGGCCTCCTTCCTCCAGAGGGCAGGCATGGCTTGCCCATCCTTGTATCTTCCTATCCCCTTCCCTTTACTAGGTCCTCCAGCAAGGTATATTCAGTTCACCCAACAAACTCGTGGAGCCCTACTATGTGCCAGGTACCTGGAAATGTACCTAGCTCTACTATGTGCCAGGTACCTGGAAAGGTACCTAAGTCTGAAAAGGAGGGAAGGAGGGAAGGAGGAAGGAGGAAGGGAAAGAAGCAACATGTCCACAGCAGCGTCTTCACACGTAAGAGTATGTACCTGGTATCTGTGTGTATGTGCGTGCACACGTATAGCCAGTCACACATACTAGCCTGTGTACGTGAGCTCCTGCTGGAGACGAAGTGCCCCCAACAGCGACCCCAGGGCAAGAGCACTGCTATGCAGAGAAAAGCATTCTCTGACCATCCCGACTTTCAGAAGAAACTTGGATAGGACTATGGACCATCACAGCTGGGAGGCACCATCCATTCCATCCCCCTTCACATAGGAGGCAGCCTGAAAGGCACAGGAGCCTGGGTTCGAATCCCAGCACCACCACTTACTAGCTGTGTGGCCTTAGACAAGTGACCTAACCTCTCTGAGCATCAGTTTAGTCTTTAATAAGATAGAGTGATGAAAATACTAGAGCCTACCTTATGGAGCAGTTGTAAGAATGAAATAAGATAATGCAAGTACAGAGCTTAAAAGAGCACCTGGCAGATAGTCAGCACTCGATGCATCTGTTATGTTTCTAAGGCCCGAGGAAAGAGGGGAACAGCAAGATCGGGGGCCCAGGCCGGGGCTTGGACTCCTGGCCAGGCACTGATTCACATTTGGGGATCTGAGGAGGCCCTTCCAGCCCCGGGCTTGGAATGCTCTTGGTCCCCCGTCCTGCTCCCTCTGCCCCCCTCTCTCCCCTCTACACAGGGCCTGGCACCATATCTCCATGATCTCCTCCGAGCCAGAACCAAGGCTCCTGGACTTCCTGAGGCTCCCCTCCCCTCCCATCTCTCATAAGGCCAGCTCCCCCTCCCTTTTCTGTGGCCAGATTTACCCAGCCGACCCTCACTGCCAGAGTCCCAGGGCTCAGCACCCCCTCTCGCCGCCCCCCCGCCTCCGAGCCTGCCTCCTCCCAGGCTCCCCAAGCTGCCCCGTCCCTGCCCAACACATGGACAGTAGGGCTGAGGAGGATGCTGGGCAGGTGCCACGAGGACACCACATACACAGGCCTCTCCGCACTGCCAGCACAGGCACGGCTGCCTCAGCCTACAGCGCACAGCTCTGCGCCCTGCCTGTTTGATCACGGCTCTGGGATTGTTCTCCTGCGAAGGGGTCTTATCCACCCTCATCTTCCTCTCCATCCTATCCACAAGATATTTCCTGAGCACCTACTGTGTGCTAGTCGGGCCCTGAAGATCCACCCAGACGACGGTGGCTGGGGTCCTGCCCTCCTGGGGCAGCTGCGGGGGGGCTGGATATTATCCACACCAGTACTTCTCAAAACCCCTAGAGGGTTGGTAAAAACAAGGATTGCTGGTCCCCTCCCCAGAGTTTCTGATTCAGCAGGTCTAGGGTGGGGCCCGAGCTTTTGCATTTCTAAGCCTTCCAGGTGCTGCTGGTACCTCTGGTTTAGGGATCACATTTTGAGAACCGATGGTTCTCTCTGTAATTCAAGACAGACTGAAGCCAGGGCTTTGATCAGAGAGGAGAGAAAATTAGGGAAAGGCACATCAATCAAAGGAAGCAGCATAAACAAAGGCCTGGCAGCTCCAGGAAGTACTGGAGTGAAAGGTACAGGGAGGCGTGGCCGGTGGGGGTGGGAGGGGCAGGCGGGAAGGGCACATGGGGCCAGGTGGTGAAGGGGCCAGTGGGCAGCCACACCCCTGCCCTCTGGCTCACCAAACAGTTCCTTTGTGCCAGGTGCCCCTGGAAACTCTGCCAGACTCCTTGGGCTGTGGCCCAAACCCATCTTCCCCTCTGCAGCCACACAGCACCCCTGCCCCAGGCCTGGCTTTCACGGGCTGCCGTGGGCGGCTGTCAGTGTCTCTGCCTGCCCTCCTGGGGGCTCCACGGGAGCCAGCCCAGCGGTGCCAGGGAGGTGTACCAGGTGAGCCAGCATGCACACCGGGGAGAGCGCCCGCCGTACCCCAGCCCCCATCTGTCAGCTCCCTCTATCAGCACCAGGCTCCGGGCCTGGGTGTATGTTTGTTGCCTCATGAGCCAGAGCAGTTACTATGGGTGGATAATAATAGCAATCGTAATCCCTCATAATTGGACCAGACTTTGCTGTTTGCAGGGCACTCACTCCATGCCCGTGACCTCATATGACTTCCACAACCACCCCATAAAACAGGCACAGCTAGAGTTACTATCCCCATTTTACAGCTGAGCAAACGCAAGCCCAGAGGGCCTGAAGTCACATCTCCAAAAAGTGACATCTTCAGGCCTGGGGCCCGGGACTCGTGACTCTGTCCAGTGCTTTTTCTCTGTCCTGAACTGTCATGATGGAGAGCCTGTCTGCGGCTCTCCATGGGAGGGGCCGGGGGCTCTGCGGCCCAGGGAAGCCCTGTCCAGTAACAGGGGAAATGTGGCCCGGCTGCCCCACCTCCTCCAACTGGGGGGCGGGGGGCAGCTGACCACCAACTGCAAGTGCATGGACACGGAGCTATGTCAGCACCAGTCAGGACATCGGACCGGGGGAGGGGTCAGGGTCACCTAATCTAACGGAGGAGCAAAGCCAGGCCCAAGGAGGGAAGGGAATTATCCATGGCCACAGCTGCCACTCAAGAGCATAGGTGGGTGCAGGTGGCCCTGACTCTATGGCGGCAGGGTCTGAGTCTGCTGCCGCCTGAGTCCGCGGGATCAGAAAGAAAGGGACTGACCTGTAACCCTTAGGAGCCCCACCCAGTGGGCTGCAGCATGCACTTTCTTCCCAGCTTGGGGGTATACACGGTGCCCCGTCCCGTGGCACTCTGCAGGATCCTGGGCTGGAAAGACAGGTGTCTGGGCTTCGTGCACGCATCCGTGCGCGTGCGTGCATGTGTGTGTGTGTGTGTCCGTAACAGGACCCATGCAGGTGGGGCAGTGAAAAAGGCTCCGATACAGGAGAGCAGGCTCTCATCTGGACCCCCCACTGATAAGCTGGGCTCAGCTTCCTCATCTCCAAACCAGGGCCATCTGTCCTTGCCCCACTTGTTTCAAGGGCTGTCCTCAAGGACCAAATGGATGGAAACCACCCAGAAGACAGAAACTGGCTCTAAGAACGAGCAAGCCCAGAAGGAGCTGAGCACGCGCGGCAAGAGGGTGGGCAGGGAGCAGGTCTCGGAACTGCCGCTGATGGCATTTCACCAGAGCGGATCCCCTCAGAGTGCTCCGTGGTCCCACACCTGGTGTCAGGTGTCCACCCTGGTTCCAGGAGGACAAACTGTGCCCCAGGAGCTCTCAGATACCACCAAGTATCACCACCCCCCGCTCCCGCTCAGGGAGAGGAGAACCGGCAGAGGGAACTGTGGGGACCAGGGCACGACAGGTGGGACGCCCCAGGAAGGCCGTTGGCTGGCACAGCTTCCCTGGAAGGGTGGGGCAGGGTCTACCATTCCACAGAAGGGAAAAACAGAGTCCACGTGCTGGGGATTCGAATGGCTTTGCCTACAGGTGGACACGGCTTGGTGAGGTCCTGAGGTTGCCTGTCGAAACCCGGCAGGGACACCTACCAGTCTGCTGGCATCTCCCCTAACTGATTTAGGCCCATCCTGGAGTTCAGCAGAAGGGTGAAGAGGTCACCCCTCATGGGGCTCCAAAAACAAGGAGGTCACTAGCTCCATGGCCAGAAGTGACACTTGCTCAGAGCCAGGGATGGGACGGGGGAGGGAAATCACCATCTCCACCGTGACTGGTGCTGCCCTGAGCGCACAGCGCACAGCGCGCCATGCACCGCGGCGAGCCTGGCTGTCTGTGCCGCCGGGGGAGCCCTCACGAGGCCTCCCATCTACAGAGCCCCCTGAACTTGTCTTTGGCCTCCCCAAAGCTACTAACCCCCCTGGGGAAACAGAGGCAGCTAACCCAGGTAAAGTGACTCACCTGAGGACACACAGCTAGTAAGAGGCCGATCCAGAAAGGAAGCCAGATGTGAGGACCCTGCAAGGCCAGCCCTAACAATCGCACACGCCTGGGGTCTGAAGCTCTGCTCACACCACGGGGGTTGAGGACTGGGTCCCGGAGCCTGACCACCAGGATTTAACCTCTCCAAGCCTCAGTTTGCTCATCACCAAAACAGAGAGATAGGTCTTCCCTACAGGCCCGTGTGAAGACGGAGCGGCGCGGTCCAGCGCCCAGCACCCCCAGCAGAGCCGGCTGCTCACCTTGCGCTCCTCCTCCCCCCGCTCCGGAGCGGGGCCGCTGGCGTCCCCGGGGCCGCTGGCGGGCATCGCGGGCAGCTGGGCGGTGGGAGGCAGGCTGGGGCTGCGCGGGGCTGGGGGGCTGCTGGCCTCTGGGGAAGGAATTATCGTGGTCTTGGTAAGCAAGAGTTAAAACTTAAACATAGATCCCGGCACCGGGGGTGAAATGCGGCCTCAGGCTGTCTGTGGGGCTGGGCTTCCCGTGGCTCCACCTGTGGGGGGAAGAGAAGAGGGGTCAGCAGGATAAGGCACCTCCACCCCAGGCCCCAGCTGACCACCACCGGCTCCCAGGGCCAGACCCTCGGCCCCGGGGCCACGCTGGCCTGACTCCTCTTCCCAGGCGCAGGCCGACCCGGCACCCAGCGATGCGGGCACCCAGCGATGCGGGCACCGAGGCCGAACCCGGCAGCAGGGCCGCACCTGCCTCCGACGCGCGACAGTTGCCGCGGCACAGTGGGCGCCACTTGTGGGACTTCCAGCCGCCTCCCGCCCCCTCCCGTCACTTCATTCACGGCTGTTCTTTCCTTTGAAAGCTTCCCGCAGCCTCGCCCCCCCGCCCCCCCGGGAAATCCCAGAGGTCCCCAGCCGGCTACATTTTCCTTCTGATATGTCCTCCCCGCGCCCCTACCCCCACCCCGCCCCCACCACGTGGAGGAAGTGAGCCGTAGTCACAGGATGTAGTGAGATGAATGTCACCTCACTTTAGGGCCGGCGCCTGGGCCCGGAGAAGGCTGAGGGTGAACCCGGACTGCGGCCAGGCTGAAGGCCTGGGTTTGCAGGGCTGTCCAGGAGACGCCCCGGGGTGGGGGGCGAGGCGGCAGCCGCACCGAGCGAGGGAGGATGCCAGGCCGCTCCCCCAGCACCCCACGAACCAGCCCCACCTGCCCTGGGGAACTGTGGGCTCCAGGGGGCCCTGCGAACGCACATGGCTGAATTTTAGGGGCTTTTCGGCCTCCCTGCTTCAGGTGCGGGCCTCACGCCAGTGAACTAACAAAGCCCGGGCCACAGGCCTCAGCTGGGGCGGGGGGGGGCCGGGGGGGTCGCGGCTTCACCCCCTTGGCTCGGAGGAGCCGCAGAGAGATCTCCGGC
The DNA here is from genome assembly GCF_964341445.2 of Mesoplodon mirus. Lineage (NCBI taxonomy): Eukaryota > Metazoa > Chordata > Mammalia > Artiodactyla > Ziphiidae > Mesoplodon > Mesoplodon mirus. The sequence continues at coordinate 44,363,735 of NC_138990.1, forward strand.
TCTTCGCCCCCCAGGAGGAGCCTGGGCCCAGCCCCTGCCTCCGCGGGCCGGGCAGCATGGGGAGGGCCCTGGCAGCAGGAGGAAAGTGGGAGGCAGGCTGGATCCGGGCCCACCCACACCCTTCCACTTCCAGTTCCCGGTTCTGCTTCCCCCGCTCCCCCTCCCTCCAGGGCTGCTTCTCCCATCCCCCTCCAGCCAGAGCTCCCTGGAAAACCAGGAACCGGAGAAAGCGCAGGCTTGGGTCTCCCACGGGTGCAGTCCCTCCCCAGGGATGGGCGCTGGGCTGGGAGGTGGGGGGTGTGTGGAGGGGGGAGCTGGCGCTGGGAGGAGCCTTCTTAGGGCCCGGACACGAGGGGCCCCATAAGTTAGAGCCTGGACAGGCTGAAGGTACTCCCGCCCCGCCAGGTGAGCCCTAAGGAAGCCGCAGGTGTAGCGCTGGTCCAGGCTGGGGGCAGTGCTGGGCCGAGGAACGTCTGCTATGCGGGTGCAGGAGAGAGAGCAACTCCGTGTGTCCGATGCGGTGCAAAGCCCGGACGGGCCTTCCTCTTTGGGCAGCTACAAGTATCACTACCATCTGCTGTTGAATCTAAGGCTGCAAAAGGCTAAGGCTTATCCGTGTTTCAGTGTCAGGGCAGAGGCTTGAATCCAGATCTCTGACTCTAGGGCTCTGAGGGCATCTCTATGAAGCTCCGTCCCCCAGCTTACACCACCCCACAGAAAAAAACCCCGAGAGCCCATCAGACAACCGGGCCAACCCAGAACTCCACAAGGCTTCTGACCATCATCAGCCAGCCCGCGAGTCCCCCTCAAACCCACCCCTTGTCTGTTAGCACAAATATCCCCGATCACCCACCACATCAAAATCTTCAAAAGGATGAGCAAGCTGAGAGAGGCAGGGTCTGGCTGGGAAGAACACTGAACCCTGGAAGAACTTCTCTGGCCCTTAGTTTCCTCATCCATAAAATGGAAGAGGTCGACCAGATGATCTTCAAGAACGTCTTCTAGCCCTGCCCTGCCAAGCTGTTGGAGGCCCCAAAGGCAAAGGGCAGGATCCTACAAGGCTGGGCCATCTCCAGGAGCCCCGAGAGCCCTAGAATGGAGTCCATGCCGAGCCAGGCACAAAGTAAGTCAGGGGCAGATAGGCCTCTCCCGGATATTTGTCTCAATGCTGCCCTGAGGCCTAGAAACATCCAGGGGCTTCTGTAAGAAAAAACTTTCAGAGAACCTCTGGTGGCTAGTGACAAGAGGAAGGAAGCAGGAGGGAAAAGCAGAACATCACAGGGTGTTGACCCTGAGGGCAGACGCCCCGGAAAGGAAAGGAAAGGCTCTTTCCTCCGCCCCTTCCTCTGCTCACCCCTCTGACATGAGCTGCACACTGTCTCACAGCAAACACAGCTGACCTGGGTCAGTCTTTCGGTTCCTTTGTGTAACTCAATGGAACAGCCTTGTCAGTAAGTGTCCCTCAGAGTCACCCAGCATCATCTAAAACCATCCAGCACATGCTGGGCAGGCCATGCACTGCACAGCTCCAGAGCCCACTGTGGTGGCCAAGGTCCAGGCCTGAACACAGCCCTTCCCGCCCATCCTTAGAAGGTTCCTTCTTCTCCCAAGCAGTCCTGCCGAGGGAAGAGACCTGCTCTTGGGCCCACGGTCCCAACACAGCAGCATGTGTCTACCATGACATGACGGCCCTGCTGCTCCTGGCACCAAAGCATCCTCCTCACCCATGCCAAGGGCTGCACCACAAAACCACCACCAAATAAAAACCCTTGCCAAGAGCCCTACCGCCACAGTAGGCAGCTTTTATTTTCTCCTTTATACTGCTAACGTCCACAGTGGCCATGAATAATTTTATAACAACTTTAAAAAAGTTGTTTTGAGGAATCCTATCATGAAAATGTCTTGGTATCACAACTGACATGGTCACCGTCCTCACCGGTCCAGTTACAAAACTGTTGTGGAAAAGGACTGGGATTTTGAATCTACACACCCAAGTGCGCTACCTTCTAAATCCAATGTAGTAGAAAGGTTTTTTAAAGAAGACATACAGGGACTTCCCTGGTGGTCCAGTAGTTAAGACTCCATGCTCCCACTGCAGGGGGCACGGGTTCGAACCCTGGTTGGGAAACTAAGATCCCGCATGCCACATGGTGCAGCCAGGAAAAAAAAAAATAAAGAAGACATAAAGTCACAAGATTGGGCTGAACAGAGAGGAGACACCACCGACAAAATGTGGGGGTCTGGAAAGCAGATTTGTGGCAGGCAAATTTCAGACAGCAGATGACAAGTGATTTATAACAGAGTTCTTTAAAGACACGTGGCATGATAGCACCACGTATCTCTGGGACCAGGGGTGAAGAGGATGGATGTATGAAAATAAAAAGGATCAAATGAAAGAAGTAAAATACCTAAATCCACCTCCCCCAGAAGTCTGAAGATTTACTCTCTAGAGAGCACAAAACAGAGGGTCTTTGCGCAGAGAGTCGACAAGCACCGTTGAGAGCAAGAGGAATAAACAAAAACCAAGGAGATGAAGGTTATTTTCAACGCTGAGGTTGAGTCCCCCAGGCTAGTGCCCCACTGGGCTCCTAGAATACTGGCAGCCAGACCGTACCTTCTCTGGAGAATCTTACCAGTGCAAGAAGAAAGGCCTAAGGATACAGATATTGACACCAGAACCCAAATGGTTTCCAAATGGCTTGTTTAGGTCAGCCAATGTGGATCTGCAAGTCAGCCAGCTTCCAATCAGCTTTCTAGTCCCCTGGTCTTAACCCTGAAAGGACAACCAAGGACCACTAGACATCCGAGGGAAGCCTCTAACTTGGAGAGCTTCCACCATGGAAGGGCACCACCATGCCCTCTACCACTGAACTTTTTTTTTTTTTAATTGAAGTAGAGTTGATTTACAATGTTGTGGCAATCTCTACTGCACAGCACAGTGACTCAGTTATACACACATACGCATTCTGTTTTATACTCTTTTCCATTATGGTTTATCCCAGGTTATTGAATATAGTTCCCTGTGCTATACATTAGGACCTTATTGTTTATCCATTCTAAATGTAATAGTTTGCATCTACCAACTCCAAACTCCCAGTCCATCCCTCTCCCTCCCCCCTCCCTCTTGCCAACCACAAATCTGTTCTCTGTGTCTGAGCCTGTTTCTGTTTTGTAGATAGGTGCATTTTTGCCTTATTTTAGGTTCCACATATAAGTGATATCATATGATAGTTGTCTTTCTCTTTCTGAGAAGGTATGATAATCTTAGTGGATAGTATGATAATACTATCACTTAGTATGACAATCTCATGTTGCATCCATGTTGCTGCAAATGGCCTTTTTTGTTCTTTTTTATGGCTGAGTAATATTCCATTGTATCTATGTACCACATCTTTATCCATTCGTCTGTCGATGGACATTTAGGTTGTTTCCATGTTTTGGCTACTGTGAACAGTGCTGCTATCAACATAGGAGTACATGTATCTTTTGGGGGTTTTTTCTTTTTGTTTAACATCTTTATTGGAGTATAGTTGCTTTACAATGGTGTTAGTTTCTGCTTTATAACAAAGTGAATCAGCTAACAAAGTGAATCAGCTATACATATATCCCCATATCTCCTCCCTCTTGCGTCTCCCTCCCACCCTCCCTATCCCACCCCTCTAGGTGGTCACAAAGCACCGAGCTGATCTCCCTGTGCTATGCGGCTGCTTCCCACTAGCTATCTATTTTACATTTGGTAGTGTATATATGTCCATGCCACTCTCTTACTTTGTCCCAGCTTACCCTTCCCCCTCCCCGTGTCCTCAAGTCCATTCTCTACGTCTGCGTCTTTATTCCTGTCTTGCCCCTAGGTTCTTCAGAACCTTTTTTTTTTTTTAGATTCCATATATATGTGTTAGCATATGGTATTTGTTCTTCTCTTTCTGACTTACTTCACTCTGTATGACAGTCTCTAGGTCCATCCACCTCACTACAAATAACTCAATTTCATTCCTTTTTATGGCTGAGTAATATTTTTTTTTTGTGGTATGTGGGCCTCTCACTGTTGTGGCCTCTCCCATTGCGGAGCACAGGCTCCGGATGCGCAGGCCCAGCGGCCACGGCTCACGGGCCCAGCTGCTTCGCGGCATGTGGGATCTTCCCGGACCGGGGCACGAACCCGTGTTCCCTGCATCGGCAGGCAGACTCTCAACCACTGCGCCACCAGGGAAGCCTGAACTGTCTTTTTAACCTGACAAAACTACAGGTGTCATTCGCTGTTTTTACTCTGTGGTCTGAACTCAGGAACTGAATGGATTTGGATAAAGATGAAGACCTGTCCTGGGCAATGGGCTCCAAACGGGGGAGTAAAACAAGCAAGAAGACGTGGGCTCCAGAAAACAGGAATTCCAACCAGAAGGAAGGCAAAGGGAATGCCAAGGAGGACAACAAAAAGAAGTCACCAAACGGCAGCTAACTATGCCACACGCCCCGAGAGCAAGAGAGTGGATAACTCAAAAAATGGAACTGAAACATAACACTTGATGTGACTGCCCTCATGGAAGCCATACAGACAGCTATTAGGAGGTATAGCAGAAATGGGCAAAAGGTATAAAGAAAATAAGGCAGATAAAGAAACAAGGTAGGGACTTCCCTGGTGATCCAGTGGTTAAGACTCTGTGTTTCCAATGCAGGGGGCCCAGGTTCGATCCCTGGTCAGGGAACTGGATCCCACATGCAGCAGTGAAGATCCTGCATGCCACAGCCAAGACCCAGTGCAGCCAAATAAAATAAATAAATAAATATTTTTAAAAAATGACAAAAGTCAATTAAAAAAAAAGAAACAAGGTAATTATTCATTTCAGGGGGAAAAAAGGAAACTATTGTAGTACAGTATAAAGCTCAGCTGTAAATAGTTGCATTAGTTGATTTAACAAGTATGTATACATAACATACATAAGTATGCATGTTTGTATGTATGTATGTGGATGTAGACATATTACCTGGTGTATTAATTTCCTATTGCTTCTGTTACAAATTACCACAAAGTTAATGGCTTAAAACAGCACAAATTTGTTTCTTGCAGTTCTGGAAGTCAGAAGTCAAAAATGGTACTCGTCACTGGGCTGAAATCGAGGTGTTGGCAGGCTGCATTCTTTTCTGCAGGCCCTGGAGAGGTTCCATTTTCTTGACTTTTTCAGCTTCGAGAGGCTGCTCACATTCCTTGGCTCCTGGCTCCCTTCCATCCTCAAAGCCAGCAATGGCCAGTCTTTCTCCCATCACATTACTCTGACCCTCCTGCCTCTGCCTTTCACTTTCAAGGATCCTGATGATGACACTGGGCCTACCCAGATGATCCAGGATAAATCCCCCCATCTCAAGATCCTTAACTTAACCACATCTGTGAAGTCTCTTTTGCCACATAAGGTGACACATTCACGGGTTCAGGGGATTAGGATGTGGCCGTCTTTGCAGGGCCATTATCCTGCCTGCTACATGCATACATATATGTATGTTATTATAGGCATAAGACATTTTTGAAACAACACTGGTAAGGTACTATTTATTTATTTATTTATTTATTTATTTATTTATGGCTGCGTTGGGTCTTCGTTGCTGTGCGCGGGCTTTTCTCTGGTTGAGGCAAGCAGGGGCTACTCTTCGTTGCGGTGCGTGGGCTTCTCATTGCGGTGGTTTCTCTTGTTGCGGAGCACGGGCTCTAGGCACATGGGCTTCAGTAGTTGTGGCCCGTGGGCTCAGTAGTTGTGGCGCACGAGCTCTAGAGCGCAGGCTCAGTAGTTGTGGTGCACAGGCTTAGTTGCTCCGTGGCATGTGGGATCTTCCCGGAGCAGGGCTCGAACCCATGTCCCCTGCACTGGCAGGTGGATTCTTAACCACTGTGCCACCAGGGAAGACCCCTGGTAAGGTACTATTGATAGTATGTCTACCACGAGAAATATTGAGGGGTTGGCTGGCATATAAGAGAGCTAAATTCTTATTTATCAAATAGGAAATCAATGGAAAATGTCTACAATGGAAGAGTCAAAAATACGAACATTACTCAGACCCGTGAGATGTAAAACTGCTAGAAGAAACAGCTAAAAGTGGTTGCCTCTGAGAAGAAGAAGAAGGTGGAAGGAGGCAAGGAACAACTGCATTCAGTGAAGAGATGTTAGTCCTATTTACTTCTTAAAATTAAATGCATGTAATACTGTGAAGAGATAAAAAGTAATTTTTATAAAGAGAGAATGGGGGGCTTCCCTGGTGGCGCAATGGTTAAGAGTCCGCCTGCCGATGCAGGGGACACGGGTTCGTGCCCCGGTCTGGGAAGATCCCACATGCCGCGGAGCGGCTGGGCCCGTGAGCCATGGCCGCTGAGCCTGCGCATCCGGAGCCTGTGCTCCGCAACGGGAGAGGCCACAACAGCGAGAGGCCCGCGTACCGCAAAAAAAAAAAAAAAAGAGAGAGAATGGGTCTGGGAATGAGGGCTTACATCCAGCTGCAACCATTGGATGGGTTTGGCCTCCATCCTCCTCCATAAGAGTGCAGCTAAGTCCTTCCACCTCTGTTACGCTATGAAACCGTCACGTCCCACAGAACACCCATCATCATCTCTTCACCCCCACACAGAGTTCCATCATCAGCTCTAAAAGTGGTACCTCCCTCCCCGCCCCACCCTCACATCCCTCACGAAATGTTTAATTCTCGCAACACATCATTTCCACCAAGTCCAGCCCATGCGCAGCATGGTTCACCTCCCTCACGTCCCCCCCAAACTGCACCTCGACATGCCATTGCTGCCCACATCCCTAACCACAGCCCAGCTCGCTCATCAGCCCATCTCAGACCCAAGACCCACAATTCAACCATCTCCTGAAGCCTCCAGACCGTCCTGCCGCGTCACCTCCCAGCTCTGCCACCACACCGTCCCCAGCACCATTCCCACCCTCCTCACCGATCCCAATCCCATCAGCACCCCCTGAGCCAATCAATCACCCCAAAGCCTCACCTCCAAGCCTGCTCCAACCAGCACCGACTAGATCGTCACCCCAGTCTCACCTCAACAAGGGCCGGCGAGGAATCATCCTCTTCCAGAAACAAAACCGTAATTGCCCACAAACCCAGATCCTTCCTCCATCAAAAACAACCCTAATGTGATCACCGTAAGAGCCTCTCCGGCTCCATCTCAAGTCCTCTCTTTGAATTGTTGAAAAATACCTGACCGTCTCTGCACCAGGTCCTTCTTCACCCCTCTAGCTGGTCTGCCCTTTTTGCAGTGGACTTTGCTGGTTTCGATCTAGTTACCTTCCCCTCCTTCCCAGTGGGGTTTTGTGGTGTTTGTGCCGACCCCACCCCTCACCCTAGTCACAGAGTGAGCATGTGACCAGGCGGGGCCAATCAGAGGCCCCCCAGGAGTGTTTTGGTGCAAAGGAAAGATGCTAACGTGATGGGACGTGGGTCAGGAGCTGCTGGCTGCGTTGGGGAAAGCGTGCCTGAGGGATGGAGATAGACACTGGAACACTGAGGCCATTGTCTGGGCCCCCCGGACCCAGCTGTACCTGGAGGCAGGGCATCTCTGAACCTCCCGGTAATGTGAGACTTTCCCTACTTCGGTGGGAGTGAGTCTGTGCCTTTGGTGTGAGTGAGTCTGTGCCTTGTGGCTGATGGTCCTGACTCATATACTAATCTCAACCTCCTGAAGTTTTCCCTGGGAGGCCCGACTGCGTGGGTTCAAATTCTGTCTGTATTAGCGTCAGCTGTGTGACCTGAGGCATAACTGTGTGTCAGTTTTCTCAGCTGTAAAATGGGGAAAATAACACTTGCCACTTCACAGGCCTGTTGTGAGAATTAAAGTGAGATGCATTAAAAATGCTAACAGGGAATTCCCTGGTGGTCCAGTGGTTAGGACTCCACGCTTCCACCGCAGGGGGCCCAGGTTCGATCCCTTCACTGGTCAGGGAACTAAGATCCTGCAAGCCGCACGGCATGGCCAAAAAAAAAAAATAGAATGGACGAAATAACGTTAAAATTATTTGCTTTAAGAAACATGCCAACAAGAGTGCCTGACACAAAGGATATCCTCAATAAATTTTAACAATTCTTAGTCCCTGACTAACCCAGCCCACAGTTTTCTCTTCTTTGTTGACATCCCTGGAGTGCCCGTGAGTGTACTTCACTCAAATGGAGCTTGTACTGATTACGATTCTTACAACGCGCCAGGCCCTGTGAAAGAGCTTTACAATTTCAACATCTCGTACATCCTCACACCTCACTCCAACCCTTTGAAGTGGAGACTATTTTTATCCCCATTTTCTAGATGAGAAGAATGAGGTATGGAGAGGTTGGCCAAGCTGCCTAAGGTCACACAGTTCGTGGGTGGAGGAACCAGATACAAATCCAGGTCTGTCCCCCGCTGAAGCCCCCAGTTTTCCACTTCATCATGATCTCTTGCAATTAGCATGTGACCACTGCAAACATGTTAACTTTCCCAACGAACTGATCAGAAAACAAAGTTTCCAGTTAGTCTCCCTTTCCTGGTGAGGCCTGTGGGCTGTAAGGGCAGGGGGAAGGGTGCTAACAGGCAGTCCAAGCTTCTAATCATCGTGTTCAGTGCCCTGCCGGATGAGGGAGTCATTCATTCATTTATTCATCCTACTATTTACTGAGCACCTACCGTGTGTCCGGCACTGTGCTAAGGGCCATGCATTGTCTCGTCTCATCCTCATAAACAACCTATGAAGTCTATGAAGTTGGTTCTACTATTATTCCCATTTTATAGAAGGATAAGCTGAGGCTTGGGGAGGTTAATTACCTCTCCAGAGTAGTGCAGGTAGAAAGTCCCAGGGCAGGATTCTGAGCCCAGGTCCATCTAACTTAAGAGTCCTTACAAACATGGCGACACCCAGTCATGGATGAGCATGAGTAGCACAGACCCCAGATCAGCTCTCTGTGCCCCTGATGTGACACCAGCCTGTAGATAACAGCCTCATGGCTGAATTTCCTATTTGACCTTAGGAGGAGGTGCAAATGAGTCCTGTGGGTGACAGAAGACATGAGAGTATCTTGTGTCCCACACCACCCAAGCATCTGCCAGGGTGGTGATAAGCTTGGTAAGCTGGGGGCAGCAGAAAACTGAGGGGAGACATCACAGCCTCCCAGACAGAGATGTTTATCTGCCATGTCTTCCCCCACCCTCGGTCACAAGACTGGGGCTGGATAAGGGGGAGGGGGAGGTCCCAGTGCCACCTTCTGATTGCTCATTCTCTCTCAACACGAGGGAGATGCATGTCATCATACCGTGACTCTGACTTCCAGAAACGTCCTTCCCACCCAAATCACCAGCTGCCCGTAGAATACCAAAAGCCACTGGCGACAGGCCAACAATCCTGCCATCCTGTTCCCCACTTCAAAGCCCATCTGTCTGGCTCTGAAGTCACAACAGGATGACTTGTGGCTCTCACACCACCCTCGAGGCCAGAGCGCCACCAGCGTGAGCATTTTTTTTTTTTTTTTTTTTTTTGTGGTACACGGGCCTCTCACTGTTGTGGCCTCTCCCGTTGTGGAGCACAGGCTCTGGACGCGCAGGCTCAGTGGCCATGGCTCACGGGCCCAGCCGCTCCGCGGCATGTGGGATCTTCCCAGACTGGGGCACGAACCCGTGTCCCCTGCATTGGCAGGCGGACTCTCAACCACTGCGCCACCAGGGAAGCCCAACCAGCGTGAGCATTTTTAATCACACCAAACGCTGCCATTGTGGTGGCCACACCGGCAGAGCTGAGTTGAATCAGACTCCTCGGCTCACACTTACGGTTACCATGACACAGCCCCACAAGCAGGGAGGAGAAAAAAAAAAAAAAAAAAAGGTTTGTACCCAAAATAGACGCTGGTAAGGAGCTGAAGTTGTTCTTGGGAGCCAAAATGAGCCCATACAGAGTTCCATACAGGAGCACGCATTTCCGAACACGGTGAGTCAGGAGGAGCCCTACTGGGGGTCGGGGTCGTGCGTGCGGTGGCAGTCGATGGGCTTCCCACGCCCCAGGAGGCAGGGCACAGGGTCCAGGCTGAACGTCCACGTGAGAGTCAGCCGTGTGGACCCTGGCGGGGCCTGCTGTCTGGACAGCCGTGAGCCTGGGTCTGATTCTGTCCTACCCTCCCCACCAGCCGAGGTGGCCCATGGTCCACACCTGTGTGATTCTTGGCTCTTCCAGCCTTCTCTAAACAACGGTCCACGCCACACGTGCCAGCTCCAGAGCCTCTTCACTTACTCTCCCCTTGATCCCTGCATCTGGTCCCCACTCCACTCCCGTATCTCTGAAAAGGTTTAGGGGCTCTGAATGTTGTCTGCCAAGAGGACACCGCAATGGTTCCACTGGAAGACGAGTCACTGACCTGGCTTTTGGGGACCCCCTTAATGCCACTGAAGCAGCAGACAAAAAGGAGTTACTCCACAAGCCGGAGTGATTGATCCTAGTTACCAAGGAGAAATTGGGTTGCTGGTATACAGTAAAGGCCAGGAAGATAATTTCTGGAATCAGAGGATTCTCTCAGGCACCTCTTAGAACTTCCATGCCCAAAAGTAAGGGTTAATGAAAAACTACAGGAACCAAGAAAAAAAAAAAGGCAGGACAACCAAGGATTCAGATCCTTCAAGAATCAAGGTTTGGGTCACTCCACCAGGTAAAAGAATCCTGCCCTGCTGAGATTCCAGCTGAGTGCAGAGGAGATACAGGATGGGAAATGGGAGAAGGAAGCCGGAGAGCAAACGTGGTCTTGTGAACAAATATAGAAATGAGAACTATAGTAGTTTTGCATGTTTTCTATTTACTTGATATAGATGTGTGTTTATTTGTACATGGTAACTGTTTTCTTCTTTTTCCTTCATCTTCCCATTATTTATATTTTATAAACAAGTTGTTGGAAGTTAACGTTGCAATTTAGTCTTCAGGTAACAGAATATTCAGTGAGACTGTGACTGAATTTGAGGTGTTGCTCATGTAGACAGTGATTGATACAGCAAGTGCTGGGACGCCTCATTTGGGAGACAGGGTAAGAACAGGAAGCAGGAGAGCTGTGTCTTGGTAGGTAGAAATACAACTATTTGGTTGTTGTAGGGGAGCTCACATGTGTGTAAAAGCGGGCAGACGGAAGCTGTGCAGCCAAAGTAGCAGACTGTGCCAGTTAAGTTATTCACCCTTCATTGCCTGCTCTGTGAAAATGAAGCTAGGCCCCTTAAATATGTCCCCTTTGCCAGCTGGCATGACATCAAACTCCCTCAGTAGAGGGCACTGGAGAGACACTGAAGGAGGAGGAGTGTTCTTTCCTAGAACCACTGTGCTCTCTTGAAGGATTTCTGCATCGTATACAACTTCTCCAGCAGTCAGATCCTGCTGCCCCCCTGGCTTCCCTAGTGGCCAGGCCTGTCCAGTCACAGCTTCTCCAGTGCCTGGCTCCTGCAGCAAGGGTGCTTCCCCAGCACCTGGCTCTAGCAGTGTTTGATAGTCAAAAGCAGCCAGCAGCTTCATCCAATACTCCTTCTGGGTAGTTTAGTAGCATTGTGCCTCCAGCAAGATACTTCCTCATGAACAACTTTCCTTGGGACCCAAAAGGATGGACTTCCAGTGAGTTCCGGGGGGCAGGTTTCCAGCAAGTGCTGCCAACATGGCACCACAGTGACTTCTCTGTCATCCAGGGAGCCAGGGGCATCAAGGTCAGGATCTCAGCCCTGGGGGCCTCTTCCTTGGGCACTCCATGGCAACCCTGGGTGTAGTGGCTGTTCTCATATATGCTATTTCTGTATTCTTTGCAGATCTTTTTACTTCTTATCAGCCAATCTCTCAATACTCCAATCTCCTGTTATCATTAATAAGTCTTTACATTAAACTTTGCCTGTTCAGATCACTATGTGGTTCCTGTCTCCTGAATCGGCCCTGACAGATACAGTCACCCATGGCTTCAAAGGGCCTTTTTCCATCCTTGGCGTCCTTGAGCTCCATTCAGCCTCCTTGCCGGCTAATCACTCCCTGCTTCAAGCACTCACTCAGCAATCCTTTATTGAGTGTCATTGCCAAGCTGGGCACTGGGGTGAACAGGAGACCCCTGCAAGTTCACAAACAAGGGGATTCTCTGGCTCTCTTTGCCCCCTTGGCTCCATGCTCTTGGCCCTCGGGTCCCTCCGCTCTTTCTCCTGGCGGGCTGGGGTCTTGCTCTCACTGCTGCCCAGTGGGCACCCCTCTCGGGTCCCGCTGTGATCCAGCTGTACTCTAGATTCTCCTCTGCTGAGATACCTGGGCTTAAATGAGTGCAGACTTCCTACTGCAAGGCCTCCATCTTTATTCTCTGGACATCCCCACCTGGGTGACTTGCAGTTACCTAAGATCCTACTCTTCTAGAACCAGATGCTTCATGTCTCCTGTGGCTCCCCTGTCTACGTGGAGGTGGCAGCACCTTCCCCTCAGCTGCCAAAGCCCAAAACCCCGCAGAGAACTCGGGTCCCACCTGCCCCCTCAGTCCCCACATTGCACCAGGCACCTGATCCTCGGGCCCCTATTCTCCACTCCTGCCCTCCAGGCCCTCGGGACCACAGGTCTAGACCTTGGCAGTTACCCTGTAACGTGTCTCACTGCCTCTGGTGTCCCTCCCTCCCACCCGAGCCTCTCAGCAAAGATTTTCCACACGTGGCTTCCTCAATCAAACCTATGATGCCTGATGAAAATGTTCTGAAATTGTGGTGATGGTTACACAACTCCGTGAATGTACTACAAACCATCGAATTGCATAGTTTAAATGGGCGAATTGGATGGTATGTGAATCATATCTCGATAAAGCTGTTATTTTTAAAAACCCGATGATGCCAGTGATTTTCACACACTGTAAGATCTGAACTCTGGTCTGGTCCTACACCGCTGGCTCTCCGAGTCTGGCCTCAGCCTACCGCTCTGACCTGGCCCCCACCTCGCCTAGCTGACTCCATCCTTCCAGGCCCCCAGCTCACATCCCGTTCCCACACGCTTGTGTCTACGTTCACAGCATTCTCTCCTCCACGAGGGGGGCTCCTTCCGGAGGGCCCCCAGCCCCCTTCCCCACCCCTCAGGACCCCCACCCCCTACCACTCCTCCTCAACCGCCCTCCCAGGGGTCTGTAACCAGTTTGCTGTGTGGTCATTTGGCTTTTCTCGTGTAGACGGATGTGTGTGTTTCCCGAAACAGATGAGGTCAGAGTCATGTCTTGCGCCCCGCTCTTCTGCTACCCGCCCTCCCCGGTCTCCCTGCTCCGCCTGACCCCTGAGGCAGAGAGAACGGGGTGAAATCACTCCCAGGCAGCCGCAACATCGCCAGCACGGCGCTGTGGTGCCTCGAGGGACCCCCACAAGCCCATTCTAGGGGTCGCTTGCCAGAGCTCCCCAAGGCAGTGCGCCAACGGGAAGGGCCCTGCTCCACCTGCCCCAGGCCAGGACGTGCACCTGCTACGGGGTCTGCAGGCTCAGCCAGCCCCCAGATGCCCAGGGTGCCTGGGGTCGTGAGGGACCTAGGTCAGGGTGTCTGTGAACCACGGGAAGCGGGGACAGCCGGCCTCCCACCCGCCCAGGCCTTTGGAAGCTGGTCCCCGGCTTGCCTGGGACCACTCTCTCCTCACACCATCCGTGCGATGCTTCCCCGCCCGCACCTTTTCACACTCTCCCAGGCCACAGAGCTGACCCCCTCCCGGGCCCAACCTGGGAGGTCCCCCAAAGAGCCTTCAAGGGTCTGGGAGCTGCTGCTGGAGCACAGCCCCTGCCCACCCAAGAGCGCAGGAAAGAGCCCACTGCTGTCAGAACCACCTGCTGCTCCCTGGGTTGCTTTCTCCTCACCCTCTGCCCCAACCGAAACCAAACCACTTGCAGGGGGGCAAGGGGGCCCGAGAGGAGGAAGAACCCAGGACTCTGGGTAGCACATCCCAGAATCACTAGCCTCTGGCCCGGGGGCCCTGGTGCAGCTCATCCACCCCTTGAGCCCTAAGGGGGCTCAGCCGGAACCCACCTCAAACCTCTGCCACTCAGACGCAGGCCACACTTTACCAAACCACACAATAAGAGTCCTTACCTCCTGAGTCTATTTTAAGATATGAGAGAATTTGAGTAGAGTGTTTAGCATGATACCTGGCACATGCCAGGCGCTCAATAAATATGAATTTTTTTAAAAAGTACATCATTCACAGATGTAGAGAACAAACGTATGGACACCAAGGGGGAAAAGCGGCAGGGGTGGGGGTGGGGGTGGGATGAATTGGGAGACTGGGATTGACATAGATACACTAATATGTATAAAATGGACAACTAATAAGAACCTGCTGTATAAAAAAATAAATAAAATTAAATGCAAAAATTCAAAAAAAAAAAAAGTATGTCATTAATTAGGGTGAAAGGCCAGTAAAGTGTCCTTAAGAAACCTAGACTCTCACTTCAGACAACGCCCAGGAATGGCTCTCGCTGGCTCCTGAACGGCTGCTGTGGCCTGACCCAGTGTCCTCTCTCCCAGCTAATGCCGCGAGGCCTCCCCTAATCCCCCAGAGCAAGGGCCTTCGCAACCAGAATAAATAACCTCTTTACCAGCACCCTTAACCTGCCACTGTGGCCTCAGGGGTCACAGGCACACACAGAGACACAGACATAGACCCACACGGGCACACTCACAGACACAGACACAGACACATGCAGAAAGACATGTATGTGTGTGTGCGCGCACACACACACACACACACACACACAGGCAGGCTCCAGGAACCTGAAGCAGGAGGATCCCAGGCGAGGCCTCCCCGCATACGCGTCACACGTTTCACCTAAAGTGTGGGCCAAAGAGGCATTTGGAAACCAGCTTGGGAACCTCATAACCATTCATAACATTGTTCTGAGAGAAAATACAAAACATTGTCCTACTAACAAACATTTGCAGTAGAACTCCTCCAAGAGCTAGGAATTGCCTGTGCTAGAAAACTAACAGAGCAAGAAGAAAGAAACCACATAAACTTAGTTTGCCTCTGCAAAATTAATACCAATTACAAAAACATTTATGTGAACTGCTTACCATTTACACCTAGTTACCATGCAGCACAATTATGCATACCATTAAGGGTATGCCGGATTAATTATGCTGTACATTTCGTGTGATTACACCACCACACCCTCGGTCCACACACACCAGCTTCCAAAGGGTGCCCCTGTGACAGGGGTACAAGCGCAGGTCTGTACCAACCAGGGAATCACTGGTTTCCGCACTCAAGTTGACAGTGGTCCCCACCCACCCTACCCCCAGCCAGGCACAGCCTGACTCCAGCCCAGGCCTTCTCGCCAACGCTACCTCCACAGGAGCCCCCGCTGAGGAGCTAGCTTCCCACCCAGCCTCCTCCGGAGAGCAGAGATGCCTCCAAGGTCTCCCCGTGGTCATGGCTGCATGTCACAGGGGCCACAAAACAGACCAATGGCCACCACGTGTGCCCGATCACAGAGGAAGCTGGCCTCCCCATCCAGACCGAGGTCACCCCGAGATCATCTCCCAGACTCCACTAGGGCCCTGCACCCCCTTCCCTGGCACAGGAGCCAGCTACTGGGCAAGGTCCTAGCCGTGGTCTGCCCGGGCCCTGGATGGGTCAGAGCCTCTCCCTCCCTCATCCTCTGCTCTCCACACAGCCATGGGCAGCTCTGCACAGACCCTCCCCTCCCCTCCATTAAAAAGAGACAAGGAACTGACCTCCTCCCCTAGTTCCCATTTAGCTCAGCAGATGCTCTTCAAATACACTGGGGTGACCCAGGTTTGGGGAACAAGAGTGTCAATGGAACATGATAAGTGGAGCTTCCCAGGAACATGGAACTCAAAACCCACTGGGGGGGTCAGGCCTCTCGGGAGGCAAAGAGCAAGAGGAAACTTGGCATGTGAGACGGGAAGAAGGGTGTGAGTGGTGGGGGGGCTGTGTCTCTTCAGCGCCAGACAGGGACCAGGCACAGCTGAATTTTAATCCTCAAATACCAGCGAGGCCAACTGTAGAAGGATTCTTTTAAAAGACACGTGACATAAAATATCCAAGTTTAGGGCAAGAAGCAGTGTTTGAAACAAACAAACAAACAGACAAACAAATGACACAAGTCTGGAAGGTTGTCTCCACTTTGCAGACGGCAAAATTGAGGCTAAGAGAGGTGAAGCGATCTTCCCGAGGAGGACTCGGTTAGGAGGTGGCAGGGCCGAGGTGAAACCACTGTCTGTTCAGCGCCAAGCCTGGTGGCCCTGGCACAATGCCACGCCGTCTCTTGCCTCTGCCCGGGTTCAGTGATGCTGACCTGGTTCACGCCATTTTTCTAGAAATTCTTTGGAAACAGCTCTTCCTGTGACACACAAAAGACTCATATTTCTACTTTAGAGAAACAGTTTTTGTTTCTTTTCTGTTTGTTTACCAAAACTGCTGTGCCCATCTTATCCCCTCCTACACTGGCAGACCTGCCTCTAAACCCAGGGCGGATGTCAGCCTTGCAATTCACATACCACTGTCAGAGGGTGATGACACTCGCCCCAGGCTGTGCAGCGGGGAGTTGAAGGACAGGGTCTAGGCCTTGCAGCTCATCTTTCGGGGGAGCACCTGAGAAGCAGAAGCCCTGGCTCAAGCCCCCAAACATCAGTATGCCCAATGTATGTGGTACAAATGCCTGGTTAAGTTACTTCCGTCCTTAAAAATCTGCAGGGATTGCTACCAGTTACGGAATAAAATGCGCCTGCCTTTCTAATCCATCACCTGGACCCTGCGCCCTCCTGGGTCCCCAAATCCAGGCCTGGTGACACAGGCCCTCCCTCTTCGGCAAGCCCGGCCCAGCCCAGGCTCCGCCTGCACAAATCCTAACCACCCTCAAGTCCCAACTCTAGTCCTGCCTCCCACGGAAAGATCTCTCCCAGACTCCCTCTAGCCGAGCCCTCTCAACGGATGGCACCTCCACCCACGCGGCGGGCTGAGCCAGCTCCCCTCACCCTCTCCATCACCCAGTCACTCCCACCTAAATGCCTCACAGAGCAGCCCTCCTCCACGCCCGCACTGCTGCGCCCCTGGATTCCGGCACCAGCCTCCTGCCTGGGCTCCCCGCCCCCAGCCTCAGCTGCCCGTTCTCCTCCTTGATGCCCCAGGATGATCTTTCTCAGACGCAAATATGGGCACGTTACTCCAAGGCCAACGGCGATGAATGGGTAACATCCCGGCCTTCCCCGGTCCAGCTCGGCCCAGCCCTCCAGCCTCACATCCCATGATCTCCCATATCCCATCACTCCCGCCACATCAAGGGAGAAAATGCCCTGGACCCCCTGGCTAACTGCTCCCTACGCTTTGAGACTCAGCTCCAGCCTCACCTCCTTTAGAAACCCTTTCCTGCTCTTCCCTCCCCCCTTGAATGAGACGTCCCTTCTCTGAGCCCCCGTAATGCTCCAGGTTCACGCTGCAGAGCTCTCTCCACCCACCTACGACGTAATGGTCACCTTGCCAGACTCTCATCTCCCCTGGGGGGTCCTTGAGGACCAGCTCAGTCTCTTTTATCTTTGTAGCCAGTGCCCGACACATAGTAGGTCTTTAATAAATGAATAGATAAACAATATTTGTGAATCTGAAGCAAGGGCCCTCTGGAGAGAAAACTCAAGAGCTGCCAGGCCTGCCAACTTGGGGCCCCAGCATATCACCACGCTATCTCAGAGTCCAGGCTGCACAGAGGGTGTTGACAAAAGAAAATGCAGAGGCAATTGCCCTGCCCCACTGGGCTTTCCAGCTGAGCTTCCAGTACCAGGCAGGCCCTCAGGCCACCACTAGTTGGGCTGGGAACCACAGGCCTGTGAGAGGATGGCAACAAGCACCACATTGTTGCTGGTAATAAAACCATTAGGAACCACTGCTGTGTGCCAGCTGCCAGGCCCGGCTGTGGTCAAGACCCTCCCATGCCTGTGGGCCAGGGGGCAGAGCCAGCCCTGCCAGCAGGCCCAGCAACCAGAGGAGAGGCCACTGCCTGCTCTGGACCCAAAGAGAGCAGAGGGCAGGAAGGGCGAGGGCCCAGGGCTTGGGGGACCTACTGGGTCCCCACTGGGCATGGACTCTCAGGAAACTGATGGAAGTACATCAAGATTCAAGGCCCAGAGATCAGATGGCCAGGGCTGGCTGGAGCACTCAGAGATCAACCAGCCAAATCGTGGCTTTACAAAGGAGCTGGAGGCCCTGCGACCCCTAAGGGGTGATGAGGATGACAGGCAACATTTGTGGGGTCTTGGAAGGCAAGGCGGCCTTCAACGGGGTCATCTCGCCAGGTCCCCAGATTCACCCTCATGCAGCCCTGTCCTGACCCGACTCAGAGAAAAAGAACTCACACCTCCTGAGTACCTACTATGTGCTGGGCGCAGTGCTGACAGTTTTCACACAGTATTTCATTTGATTCAAGCAATACCAGTAAGATGTGAATGCGATTCTTATCCCTGATTCACAGATGAAAAACCTGCCGCTCAGAGACTTTTAGGTCCCTCTGAAGCTATGGTAGTAGCAGGGCTGAGATGCAAATCAAGGTCTGCCTGCCTCTCGGTCACTTCTTTGCACTGCACGTCTGTCCCCTAGCAGCCTGGGGCAGGGGGCGGTCTGCAGAGGGACCAGCTCTGGGCTTGCTTCCATGCTACTGTCCTTTTATTTATCTTCCTGCCTCACTCCAGGGGCGGAGTGGGGCGGGGCTGGGCCAGAGAAGTCCACATACCCTTTCTCCTGTTGTCTTTAACAGGGGCAGCCTCAGAGGGCAGAGCAAGCTCCAAGATGGCACCCACGGGCAGGGGCTAGGGGACGGGACTGTGGAAGGGTGAGGTGGGCACTGTTGCGAAGCAACAGGCAGAGGAATTTATATCTGCCCCTCCTCACCTCTCCACCCTGTCACCTGGGTCACTGCCACCTGCTCCTGGGCCTCCAGATCACAGAGGCGGGCACAGCTTGAGCCCACATGCCAGACGAGTTTCCCAGGCATCCCCTCCACCCCTGCCGGGGCCTCCTGAAGCCCCACTTTGTCCTCCCTGCATGGGGCTCCCCAGGCTATGCCAGGGCTGGGTCACCTGAGGTCCACACTGAGACCATTTGGGTCGCAACAGCAACGAGACTGAAGGCTTCAGGGAAGATCCTCAATGATTTGTTTCCCATCCTGGGTCAGAACTGAGAGTTTCCAGTCACCATCCTATAAAGCGAACTTGGTCTGCTGCCCTGGAGTGAACCAGGGTGCTGCCAGCTGCCTGTTTTCCACTCTCACCCAATCCCTACCAGGCCAGGCCTTCGCTTGGAGACCTCAGGGTCTGCAATAAATCTCCCTGCAACCCTTCCAGAAAAGACAAGTACCTGAGTAGCCCCACCCTTTGCTGTCGGTCTCCAAGCCAGTTTTGTATCCATTATAAAAGAGTCCACCCTTCCAGCCCAAGGGTGATTCAAATTTTTATAAGTTCTTATCCAGAAGCTTTAAAAGTGTGCTTTTATTTTTGTTGTGGTCATTAAGAAAGGAATGCATGCGCCTTTACATTTTTGCAAAGGTTACGAAAAGTGTATAAAGTAAAATGGCAAGGACTCTGCTGACACGTTTGCTGGGTTATCCTTCCAGAATGACTTTTTCTAAGCATTTGCTAGCCTATAAGTGTGCATACATGTATTTTAAAGGAATTTTACAAAAATGAGATCACACTCTGTACACTGCTTATTGGGGTAACCCCACACCATATCATGGACATCTAACATGTCAGAATAGACACGCTTCCTATCTCATTTCAAAGCCTCCGGGAGAATCTGATTAGATTCCTCTTTATCCACAAATTTAGGTATCCTTTCAGAATCTACAAAATTAATCACAAAGGACCATTCCTCAAGAAGCTCCTTGCCAACAGGTTCTGCTTGCAGGAGTGCCAGAGGATCCCAGCTGCCTGGCATGGGTCCGAGCGCCCTCGCCTGCCTCTCCTGGTGTCCTCTGGGGAACCTCTGAGGGAAGGCAGGCTCCCAGGTCCCCCAGCCTCCCAGCCCAGACGTTCCCGGACATTCACCATGATAGGGCCCACATCCAACCCATGGCTCAGTAAGCCACCGATCTGACCCCACTGTCCCATAATGTCCCCTCTTAGCATCTTTTAACCTTTTCAAGGAAGGACCGCTGGCACACCGGGCTCTAGCTGATCTATTAGGTCTGGAACATCTTCCCCACTGACCCCTGGATCCGTCTACATAGCCGCAAAGCAGGAAGAGCACTAGATCAGGAGTCAGGACACCCAAGTTCCAGCCCTCCAGTTACGAGCTGTGAGAGATGGTCCTCCATCCCCTCTGTACACCCAAACGGGGGCAGCTAACCACTGCTCAGAATTAAAAATGACCTTGACATTTGAAACAGAAACAGAGAGGGAAGATCAATAAGGATGGCAGTGAGCAGGGCCATGACCTCAGGAAAGAGAAAATAGGAATCTGATTGCAGATGTAAATAGGGCTGGGAGACCTTGGAGGTCAGAGGGGACCAGAGCAGGACGGGAGTGGGCATTGCTGAGCTACAGTTGAAAAAATTTTTTCATTCCCTGCTGGGATGCAGCTAGGAAAGCCCCAGGTGTCCACACCTCCTCCCCCTGTCGCTGTCCTCCAGACAGGCCTGCTATGTGATCAGCAAGGGAGATGTGGCTTGGCGGGCCCTGCCCACTTGCTGTCCTTGCCGGGGCCTGCCAGACACCTGCAGCCACACCTAGGGGCATGGCCGCCAGCCCGGGCACCTCCCCTCCAAGCTGGGGGCTCAGTTCAGCTGCACACGGAGGAGGGAGGGAAGAGGGTAGGGTGGAGTCAGGGTCTGCTGACGTCCCCTTTCCCTGTGCTTGCAGCCCTTACAGGAATGTTCTGGATGCTGGGGTGCCTCGGCGTGGGGAAGGGGATGCAAAAACGGGACACGGAGACCTCTGGGAGGCCAGGCCAGGGACCCTCCTCCGCCCATTCACATCATGATTGCCATCACTGACAGAGACCTTGCCCCGCTGGCGTTCCCCTTAATGGCCACGACACTCCGGGGTCGGTGTAATTTAAACCCTGCTCTGTTCCCCTCCAAGTCTGAGCTCTTAAGCTCTGGTCTACAGAACATAAAGGAAATCAAGATCCTATACCAAATGAGCTCAGCCGGCCCCTTCCCCTCCCTCCCTTTCGTCCCTCAGTCTCCCCTGCTGTCCCTCACAGCCACAGGCAGGGAAGTTCTAAGCGATTCTCCACAGGCCACACGGGAGTTACAGAGCACAGGGGCCCACTCCCCTCAAATCAGCTTGGGGCCTCAGGCTGGCCTCCGAGGCCCTGTTCACCACCCTGGAGTCTCCGCCACACTCCAGCCACCCTATCCCGACAGTCGGGCTTCCTCTCCTTGGTCTGGAAGCCCCGTCTCTGTGTTCTGAGGATCATCACAGGAGCCACCTCCTCCAAGAAGCCTTTCCTGATTCCTCCAGTTGGTTGTGACCTCACTGTCCTTTGAGCGTTTTATTTCTCCCTCTCCCTCGACCTTGGTCTGTAGTCATTAATTAGTTGGGCACACCCTAAACTCACCGTGTGTCCCCTCGAAGCTCAGCACAGGGTCTTGCCCAGCAAGACCCTGGTACAGGGCAAAAAACAGACTGCACTCAGGACAGAATCCGAATAAAGAGCTGAAACTGTAGCACAAGGGGTTTAAGGTGGATACAAAGACAACCTGTTGACAATGCGATCTGTTAAACTCTGGAACAGACTGCTACATGGCACTGAGGAGCCTCCCACCTCCGAAGATTTTTCAATCAGCATCAGCACTTTCCTCATCTGTCTAAGATTTTGCAAGAGACGCAGGAAGGTGGACAAGACTTCACAGAGCACTTCCTGCAGTGCCAGGCCACACGAGCCGCCCAAACGATGACGCTACTCACGCTGACGCTGAGCGCCTGCACTCTGCTAAGAGCGGAACCGGCATCATCTCAGCCAATCCTTACAACAACCTATGTGTAGCGCTTGGTCTTGTTTCCACATTACAGGTGAGGAAACTGGGAGGCTCAGAGAAATTGCGCTGCCCCAGATCCTACAACTGCGAAGTGTCCGAACGCCGCTCCTTCTGATTCCGGGGCCCTGCCTTCGGCTGCCTTGAGACAGGCTCATGTGCAAGCTCACGTCCAGGCTCTCTGTCCCCACGCGGCTGCACGCCGCGTACACAGAAATATGCACAGACACACGTGCACCACACCCTGGCTTGCCCACACACTTAGCCAAGGGGAGGCAGGCTTGGAGACACACACGCGAATCTCCAACACTGCACGGATCTCGGATTTGGTACGTTTTTCTTAAGGGAAGAGAGTCAAAGAGAGAAATGACTGAAAACGAGCCCTCAAGATTTGAGGGGAAAGGAATCTGGCACCTTTCGTTTACTATTAAAGCCCTGCTCAGGAGCAGCAGAATGCACAGGCTCACAGAGACGCCCAGCCTCCAAGGGCAGCCGGGCTCCTGACCGGCACTACCATCCATTAGACACCAGAATGGAAGTGGAAACAATTCCCACAGGCCATCCCGTGGCCCTGACTGTTGCCTGTTCCCAAGCTAGAGGCCAGAGACACACTCAACTATCAATGGGGCATGGGATGGGGGAAGAGGACACGGGCACCAAGTCAGGGACCCCAGGCTCAAGAGAGTGGAAGGTGGCAGGAAGTGCCGAGGGAGGGGAGCATGTGACAGGCACACAGTTGGCCCTTCCGGCCTCGGGCTCTGGGTAGCACTTCCAGCCCTGGAAGAAACCGGGCCTGGCTCCACAACCAAACAGCCCCCAACCTAGCTCCAGGTGTTCTCAGAGCTTCACGTTCTCTTTCAACCCTAAACTCTAGGGCTTGGATTCTAACTGTAACGTTTCAGGCCGAGGATGGCCATCGGAGAGCTGGCAAGACTGCTCTCAGAGTCCCCTTTCTATCTGGTTCCCACAAAAAGGAGCCTTGATGGAGTCCGGGAAAGAATTTAGGTTTTTCAGGGGGGCTTGAGCCTAAGGAACTGGCCTATAAGTAGGCGATGGCTATTTGAGGAAGGCAGAGCAGCAGCAAGCAGAAGAGAGCCGGGCCACCAAACCTGCCACTCGGGGGAGGTTAGGGACGCAAACACAAGACGTCCAGCAGACACTCATGGAAACCCCACAAAATGTCTGATGGGGGACCAGAGGCGGCCAGGGCAAGGTCCTGTGGAGACCACAAACTGAGAGGAGAGACCAACACGCAGTGCAGGAGCCCAGGAGAGCTGGAGCAGGAGACAGTCTAAGCTCCCCAGAGGGCAGGCCTGGCCCCGCTTCTTCCCAGCCAGGTCACCCCGGGCAAGTATTTTATAGTTTGTCTGTCTCCCTTGCAGGCTTTTTCAGAGGCCCAATGGCGGTGATGTGTGACTGTGCTAGGAAAAGCCCTGGGAGCATCTCTTGTTCTAATGCGATGTCTCTGGGTGGGCTCCGGGATGGGGGCTGGTCACCAGAGAGGCCAAGAGAGGATGAGAAGCTTGGAGTTTCAGCTTCAAGAAGGTCCATAAGGAACTCAGGAGCTTACCGCAAACGGGACTCAGGGAGGAAACCTCAGAAATTACACACACAAGTGTACACGTAAACCTACAGAAGGACACACACGTGCAAAGGCTTAACCAGAGGCTGCACTTTTACGCTCTCTGTGGAGTCAGACGTGACAAACCTGTCTCCTGAAGGGCCCTCACCCCTCACACCACCCTCTCCTTTCAAAGGCCCCACCCCCCAGGAGGCCCTGCTCTCACTCAGGCCTCCTCTCCCTGGAAGCCATTCCTGATTATCGCTGTGAGGCGAGACCACCCCGCCCCCACTCCTGGGTCTGAAATTCCACCACTAGAATCAGAGCCATAGAATTTAAAAGCTGGAATGGACCTTCAAGCTGCAGTCCAACCCTCACCCCGCAGAGGAATCCCGGTCCGCAGACACCCTGACACATGGCATGGCTGTCCTCTTCTCTGCTTCTCCGGTGCCGGGGGGCGGGGTGGGGGCGCGGGAGGCAGCCCTTGCACTGTGGGCCACACTCCTTGAGTCTAGAAGGAATTCACCTTCTCTAAGGTCGGCTTCCTGTTGCAGGCCCACGAGCCTGGGAAGGAGGACAAGGAGAGCCTTGGTCCACCCGAGCCAGGAAGTGTGCATTTGATGAGTAGCTGAAGACAAGCCCCAAGGAGCTGGACAAGAGACTGGAGAGGGAGCCAGGGCCCAGAGGAATGGGGCCCGGGAAGGGAGGCGGGCAGGTGCCAGACCCGCCACACAAGTTTGCCTGGGCCACTGACTGCGTGCAGCACATGTGCACACATGCACACACACGCACACAGACTCACGCTTTCACAGAACTCCCTGTCAAACAGCCCAACCAGGGCCTCAACGGGACCTGGAGGCAGAGGGGGACCACCTTGCCCCAGCAACCTAGCAGGAACTCCTAACAGCCCAAGCCTCCAAACCCAGGCAGCTCAGGAAACCACCAGGAAACGACCCCTGCCAGCAGAGGGAACAGCCCAAAGAGGGTCCGCCTGACAGCTGGGCTCCCCAAATCCCAGAGGCCAGTCCTAGCTCTCCAGCATCGCCCAAGGAGAAAAGCTTCCCCGGCTGCAGCTGTCACATCTGCCTGGGAGGGAGGAGGCACAGCGGAGCAGCACCTGATCCCAGGATCCCTACGCAGCCCGCCAGCCCAGGAGGCCGGTTCAGCGCTGGCAGCCCAGGGTGAAACATGAAGACTGAACAGTCCCCCAGGGATGGTGATGGCAGTCTCTGGGCACGGCAGCAAGGGGCAAGCTGGGTCACAGGGCGGCCGGCTCTTCTCCTGCAGCCTCCTGTCCCTTCTGGTTTGGGAGGGGGCGAGCTGTGTGGCTCCGGGGCCTGGGCCCCGGGCCCTTCCTCCCTGCCTGACACAGGCCAGAGCTGCCCAGCTGGGTGCAAGACGCCATCTTGGGTCAAGGTGCAACCACAGGGGGCTCCTCTCGAGAGCTGGGGAAGAGAGCCCCTGAGAACCAGTGAGCCCCTCACTCCCCACCCAAGGGGCCAACACCTACTCAACTGGCTTTGCACTAGAGAGTGGAGGAAGGACAGAAGGGATGGAGAGAAACGGGGGAACTAATGGGGCTGAGAGGGAAGGGAGTGGGTGCCCCCAAGAAGGGAGCCTCCAGGAAAGCGAAAAGCAGTTTGGCAGCCAGAGGGCCGCGGGCCCCAGCGATGGGGGGCTGGGGGAGGCCGGGGGCGGGCCCTGGACCCTTGCCAGCTCCGTCCGAGCCGAGGGGGAGGGAGGAGGGAGGAGGGAGGGGGAGGGGAGCTGGGGTGAGGGCGGGACACGGACCGAGGCCGCCTGCGGCTCGGAAGCTTGGGGTCTCCCGGGGCGCTGGGACGTGGGGCCGAAGACCCCGATCCGCAGCTTCGGCGAGGCCTCGTCCTTCACCGTGCGGATGCGAAGCTTTCAAGGACACGTCTGCACCGGCCCAGCGGGGGTGCGTGTGCGTGAGTGTGTCCGCGTGCGTGTTGAGTGTGTGCAGGGGGGTGGGTGCTGCTGCAGGGGGCGACCCGGGGCGTCCCCACCAGCCACGCTCCGGGCCCAGGCCCTGCGGCTCCCACCCCTGCGTTTTCCGGCCCCCGCGGCCCCGGCCCGGGATCTTCGCCCGCCCCCGCCCCGCCCCCACACTGCGGCGCCGCCGCCGCCGCCGCCCCGGCTCCCACGGCCCGCGGCGGGGGCAGGGAGGAGCCAGGCACGACGTCCCCCCCGCGCGCCACCCGACTCTCCGCGGAGAGGTGTGCCCCCCAAGTGGCACTCTCCCCACCCCCGCAGCCCCTCCCAGATCCGCTGGCACCCCGCTCCCCCAGCCACAGGTGGCCGGAGGAAGATCGCTGCGCAGCGTTCCCCGGTCCGGCCCCCCGATCACCCCTCGGCCCGCCCCCGGGGGCCTCCCGGGTCCCCCGCCCCGCCGGGCCGAGGAGGGCCGGGAGCCGGGGGGAGGGGCGGGGGGCCGGGTCGTGCCAGGCTGCCATTTTCTGCCGCCACCGCGGAGCCTGCGCGGGGCCCGGCCCCCGCCCCCCTCCCCCGCTCCCTGCGGGCCGCGGCGGGAGCCGATTATTCCGGGTCGGGGTCCGCGCCCTCCGGCGCCCCGGCCGCAGGCCCCAGGTTGGGCCCCGGGGGCGGGGGCAGGGCCCGGAAGGCGGGGGCGGCCAGGCCGGGGCCCCTGCGGCAGCGCCTAGCGGGGCACCGCGGCTGAGGCCGGCGGCGGAGGAGGCCCCCCGCGGCATTGTATAGACTTGAACTTGAGCCCGGAGCCGGGCGGGGGCGCGGAGGGGGCTCCGCGCCGGGAGCGGGCGGGACGGGAGGGGGCGCCTGCGGAGCCCGCGGGGACATAAACAAACCCTCAAATCCCCCGCTCCGCCCCGGCCAGCCTGGCCCGCCGTCGCCGTCCGCAGCCCTGGCTCCGCGAGCGCCCGGCGCCGAGTTGCGGGGGTCCGGGAGCGTGCCCCGAGCCGGGCACTGCCCGCCGCCGTGGCCCCCGCCCGGCTCCCCTCCTCCCCGCCCGCCTCCGGGCCGGCCTCCCGGGCCGCCAGCAGCGGCGCTCATTACCGTGTGGCCGGTGGGGTCGGGCCGGCCCGGCTGCGCGCCCTAGTGCCGCGGCGCCGCGTCCCGGCTCGTCCTCTGCTCTCGCCGCCGCCGCCGCCGCCGCCGCCGCCCGCGCGCCCTCCCTCCCTCCCTCCCGGCCCGCCTGCCTGCCTCGCTCGCTCCCTCCCTCCGCTCGCTGTCGCGCTCCCTCTCTCCGCCTCCTCCGCCGGGTCCCCCCCTCCCACCCCTTCTCTCCGCCTTCCTCCTTCCCTCCCTCCGGCCGCCCGCGGGCCCAGGCCTCCGCCCGCTGCTCGCCCCCCGCGGCCGCGCTGGCCCCGGCCCTGGCGCTGCGGAGCCGGCCCGGGAGGCAGCGCCGACTTGGGGGCCCCGGGGCGCCGCGACGGGAGCGGCCTGGGCGCGCGGCCGGTCCTAGCGCCCTCGGCCCGACTTCCCGGCCTCTACGCCCCCGTTGGGGGGGTCCCCGCACGCTGCGGGTCGGAGGGCCGGACCTCGCTGCGCCCCGACCCTGCGCTGGGCCCGGGAACCCCGCCTCGGCCGCTCTCCCGGCCACTCCGCCGGGGGCCTGCGGCAGCCCTCCCCCCGCGGGGCGCCCCGCTACCTGGAGCTGCCTCTGCGCTGGGTCCCCGCATCCAGCACTGGCCGCAGGGACAGCGGCCCCTCCTCTCCCGCGGCCGGTGTCAAGTGCCTCCCCCCGGCAGCCCGCGGAGCCCCCGGCGGTCTTCGCCCTGCAGTTCTCCCGACCTCCACCAGAGCCCACTGCACTCTGCCGGCCTCAGCACTGGGGCTGGGGACAGCAGCGCCGGCCCATCCGCGCCGCAAGCCCCACGCCACCCGCCACCCCCGCCAGGTGCCGCCGCCGAGTGGAGGCCGGCCCACTCAACAGGACCAAGGTCGGGGCGCTAGGCTTATCGAGGCCGTCTGGGAGGCTCGAGCACCTCTATAGGATGAGCCCCCTTGAAGGGAGTGAGTTCCCCGTACCTTGAGGTGTCCAAGTAGAGTTGAGTGTCCTCAGTTGGTCAGTGGAAGACTGAAAGATTTCATGGCTCGGGGGTGGAACTAAATGACATTGAAGATCCCTTCCAGCTCTAAGATTCTGTGCACACACCTACACTCCGCCCTCATGCTTACTCACCCCTTTGCCGCGAGGGTTGTTCTCATTTCCCACAGAGTTTCCAGGGCTCCAGGTTTCTGACTTGGGGCATCTCTGTCTACTTTCATCAGCACAGCCACCCCTCTGCTCATCACTCTCCCAACTGCCACCGCTAGGGCTTGGTGCTGGGCCCCCTGACTCCCCAGCTTGGCTCCTTTCTTCTGCCTGTACCTCCACCAGTCATCTGCCACTGTGTACCCCCATTCCACCCAGTGCTTCAGCTACATGGCAGTACCCTGAGCTCCCTGCCCCAGGACATGGTGTGCTCCCTTCCCCAGGCACCAACCATCCCACTTATGGACACCCAGGCCCTCACTGCTGAAACCAGTGGTACTTTTCCCTCCACTGCCACCAACTTCAACCCTCCAGGGTCACAGGAACAGTTACCTAACTCTTTGGGAGACAGAGCTGACCTTTCATCCAAGAGATTTCCTTCCAGAAGCCCTCTAACGCTTCCAGGTCCTTTAGTCTGCCCACTCCCCGTGCCCCAAGGTCAGAGGCCGCTCTCTACACAGTTGTCCTGGCCTTTTTCCCTGTCACCCTCACTCAAGTGGTCACCCCATGCCGCTGATGATAGGCCATGCTCTCCGTGGTCTCCACCTGGCCAGTTCCAGAGACTTGGGATGTTCCTTCCATGAGGACAGAGACCACCTCTGTCATCTCTGTAGCCCAGCACTTGGCACATAGTAGGTTCTCAATAAGCTTTGGATGAATGAATATGTGCATTGCAGGTTCTGTGCCACTTTGCTTTCAACATCAAGATGGGCATCCACAGACACGCTAAAGTTTGGCCAACGGGAGGACCATGTTTAGAAAGATGGTTGCCATACCTCTTCGTTCCTTAAGGG
The DNA here is from genome assembly GCF_964341445.2 of Mesoplodon mirus. Lineage (NCBI taxonomy): Eukaryota > Metazoa > Chordata > Mammalia > Artiodactyla > Ziphiidae > Mesoplodon > Mesoplodon mirus. Next base: position 44,392,297 of record NC_138990.1, read on the forward strand.
CTTGTATAATACTGCCCACAAATAGCAGCGATAGTTTACTGAGTGTCTCCTGTGCGCCAGGCACCAGGTTGGCACTTTTCCTTAGCAACCCTCTGAGGTAGTTTGTGTTATCTTCACTCTGTAGATGAAGAGACTGAGGCTCAGTCAAAGCCACACAGTTGGGCAGTGGCAGAGCCAGGACTCAAAGCATGTTTCGTCTGACTCTGAAATCATTATAGTTACCTTAAAACATTACAGTTACTCTTTTTTTTTTTGGCCATACTATACGGCTTGTGGGATCTTAGTTCCTTGACCAGGGATTGAACCCGGGCCCTCAGCAGTGAGAGCACAGAGTCCTAACCACTGGACCACCAGGGAATTCCCTACAGTTACTCTTAACAAGCTGAAATTTTCAGGGTCAAGTGGGCAACTGTAAGTTTCTATTCAGTAGGGAATTCCTTGGCTGTCCAGTGGTTAGGACTCGGCGCTTTCACTGCCATGGCCCAGGTTCAACACCTGGTCCGGGAACTAAGATCCTACAAGCCATGTGGTGCAGTCAAAAACAACAAAAAAGCAAGTTTCTATTCAGTAGAACTATTTATGATGAAATCATTGGGAGTCCATGATGTGTGACCTTGGATGTCTGTGTTGCTGGCGTCAAAAGGCCCAAGGTGACCGTGTTGAGGGGTTTGCTCATGTCCAGTAGGAAGCAACCGTGTGGCTACAGGCCTGGTTCCAGAGCCTGGCCTCGGCGTTTTCACCATGAGGTGGACCCTCCAGGCTGTCCCAGGAAGAGACACATTAATGCTGGCTAACCCTATTGGGCCCTTCTGACCACAAATCGCACTGGTCCAACTCAGATTGATTTGCCTTTGGGCTCCTACAGCTCCATCACTTCTGTCTGGCCCACTGTGGCCCAACCAGTATCCTGGTGGATCCTAGATCATGTAGGGTGAGGGGCAGTATCAGTCAGGATATGCTAGGGCAGTATCGGTCATCTGTAGTAACAAACAAGTGACAGGATCCTGCCTAAACCATCTTAAACAAACAAAAGGATTAAGTAGTATACAGTTTAGACAACTGGGAAGACCAGGGCTGGGGATTCAGGCACAGGTAAATCCAGGGACTCAAGTGCCAGCTCCAGAGCTGGCTCTCTCTCCATCACTCTTGTCTGCTTCCCACTACGTTGGCACTTCTGCCTACTTTAAACAAACTCCAAGATGGTGGGCAGCTGTCTCATGTTCACACTCTCCCAACTTAGAGCCCCAGTGGAAGAACATAATTTCCTTTCCTTCAGGAACCTCCTTAATGCTTCTAGGACATGAGGTTCCATGGCCTTTAACAACACCCCCCCAACCCCTGTGCCTCAAGATCTGAGACACAGTTGTCCTGTTGTGTGCTTCATTGTCACCCTCACTCACGGTGCCATCCCTAGCCAAAAAGTCCTGAGGGTTACTTCAATTGTTGTGACTAGTCACAAGCCCACTCTGAACCAGGTTCTACAGCCTGTGGGATAGCGTGGATCACGTGCCCCCCTTAAGTGGATGCAAGAGGTCGTTTGGGGATTGACAGATCCAACCAGTACCCCATGGAAAAGGGGCAGTGTTGCTCTCCAAAGCAAGGGGCGCTGGGCAAACACATTGCACTCCACCCAATGGCCACCCAGCATCCACGTATACCTTTTTCCCCACACATGCACTTTCAAAAATGGTCCTGCTACTTGATAGAGGTGGTGGTTGCACAACACTGTGAATGTACTAAATGCCACTGAATTGTACATTTTCAAATGGTTAATGTTATGTGAATTTCACCTCAATAAAAAGATATATATATACTTTTTTTTTTTGGCTGCATTGGGTCTCCGTTGCTGTGCACGGGCTTTCTCTAGTTGCGGCGAGCGGGGGCTACTCTTCGTTGAAGTGTGCGGGCTTCTCATTACGGTGGCTTCTCTTGTTGCGGAGCATGGGCTCTAGGGTGTGGGGGCCTCAGTAGTTGATGCACGTGGGCTCAGTAGTTGTGGCTCATGGGCATTGTTGCTCCGCGGCATGTGGGATCTTCCCGGACCAGAGCTCGAACCCGTGTCCCCTGCATTGACAGGCGGATTCTTAACTACTGTGCCACCAGGGAAGTCCCTAAAAAGATATTTTTAACATGCTCCTTCTAAAATAAAGAACCCTTACCATGTACAACCAAAACTCCACTTACTCTCCTTCCCAAAGGAAGTCAGGATCCGAGTAATGTGCATTCCTCTCAGTGGCCTACATGTGGCTTCTTCTTATCTGTAACAGTTGGCTGTTACAAATTTAACCATCCGCAAAACACCAAGTCTATGATGGTGGAGATAAAATAGATTATCCACAATGAAGACTGACTTTGGAAGAGAGGAGAAGGGAAGGAGCACACAGGGGTGGCCTGTCCACCCTGCTGGTGGGGCAGCCAGGACTCACTCACTTCTCCACAATGGAGCTGGGTCCTGGCCTGGTCCCCTGGGAGGATCTTCCTGGCTCATCGTCCTCCGTGGCTGTACCTGAGGGCCTGCAGGGAAGAGGTCTTCTTTGGGGAAGGCCAGCTCCTTATTGGCATGGCCATGGCTTCCTGGGGATTCCTTCAGAGGTTGGGCAAGCCCTAGGTCTGAGGATTGCAGTATCCCTTCCTTAAAACCTCAGCCAGCTGCCAGTCAGCTCAGTTCCTAGGAACCCCATGGACCAGTAACTAGCTGCCTAAAGACCCAAAGCTGCTGAGTGGACACCTCTTCATGCCCACCACAGTTGTGAGCATTACGGCAAAGAGTGGAAATAGAAGTGCTTTGTAACCCATAAAATGTCATTATCCTCATTCACAGAGAAAATCATAGAGACATAAATTCATTCTGTATGGTTTTGTCTGTGCCAGTACACAGTCCTTTTTATTCAATTCCTTTTACCCTCTTATTGGATTTCCCACAGCAACTGCCATAAACTTCCCTCCCCTATTTCTAGATGCCGATTCAGCCCCTTCCTCCCGGCGACAGTTTAGCCTCTGCCTCTCACTCTAGCCCGAGGCTCACCCTGTATATTGATAGGTCTAGAAATAAATATAGACGTAAATATATATTTGTGTATATTTTTTCCATTAAGAGAATTTTTTAAAGACCAAAAATAACCGGAAATCCAAAGGTGCGATGTGAATACAACGGATGAGTCAAAATTTCCCAGCCAAGCTGTAACAGTTTTCGCCTGGTCATCAAAGAAACAAGCGGTCTTGCATTATCCTGATGAAGGTTATGCATTTTCTGTTGACTAATTCTGGACACTTTTCATCGAGTGCTGCTTTCACTTGGTCTACTGGGAGCAGTACTTGTTAGAATTAATCGTTTGGTTTTCTGGAAGGAGCTCATAATAGAGGACTCCCTTCCAATCCCACCATATATACAACATCACCTTCTTTGGATGAAGACCGGCCTTTGGCGTGGTTGGTGGTGGTTCATTTTGCTTGCCCCACTATCTCTTCCATTCCACATTATTGTACAGTATCCACTTTTCATTGCCCGTCACAATTTGTTTTAAGAAAGGAATGTTTTCGGGCTTCCGTGGTGGCGAAGTGGTTGAGAGTCCGCCTGCCGATGCAGGGGACATGGGTTCGTGCCCCGGTCCGGGAGGATCCCACGCGTCGCGGAGCAGCTGGGTCTGTGAGCCATGGCCGCTGGGCCTGCGCGTCCGGAGCCTGTGCTCTGCAACAGGAGAGGCCACGAGAGTGAGAGGCCCGCGTACCGCAAAAAAAAAAAAAAAAAGGAAGTGCTCAAAGAATGATGGGATACGAAAAAGTGCTCCCACTGGCAAAATATGGGAAAACCTGAGCACCAAAATAATGATACCAACAGATTATAAGCCCATTGTGTAAAATAAGAATCCCTGAGTCCACAGTGCTAGAAATAAATAAAGGAATAAATTGCAAGTTTAATGAGGAATGGGATATTTACATAGTCTCAAAGTACTTCCCAGCAAAATACTTTTTAATTGCAAAGGGAAAAAAGAATAACTTTACAATGGAAAAGCCCTTTAATCAAGTGATCAAAGCTAACCTCATCAGTAATAGAGCAAATTGAAATGATACACCACCTAACAGGATGCAGTGAGAACAACGCACGTATTCCAGCCAAAGGTGCATCACCTGAATCTAATCTCAAGGAGACATCGGACAAACCCTGCTCTAGTCCCTTTGAGCTGCCATAAAAAAGTACCATTGACTGGGTGATTTACAAACAACAAACACTTATCTCACAGTTCTGGGGAAAGTTCAAGATGAAGATGCCAGCAGATTAGATGATTGGTGATGCTTCCTGGTTCATAGACAGCCGTCTTTTCTCTGTGTCCTCACACAGTGGAAGGCACAAACTAGCTCCCTGGGTCTCTTTTATAAGGGCACGAATCCCAATCATGAGGGCTCTGCCCTAATGACCTAATCCTCTCCCAAAGGCTTCACCTCCTAATACCATCACCTTGGGGGATAGGTTTCAACATATGAATTTTGAGAGGACACAAACATCACACCATTGCAAACCCCAAATGAGGGATATTTTACAAAATAACTGACTTGTATTTTTCAGGAGTGTCAAGGTCATGAAAGCGAGGGAAAGACTGAGGAAGTGTTCCAGATTGAAGGAAAGAAACTAAAGAGGGGGGCTTCCCTGTTGGCACAGTAGTTAAGAATCCGCCTGTCAATGCAGGGTACACGGGTTCGAGCCCTGGTCCGGGAGGATCCCACATGCCGCGGAGCAACTAAGCCCACGCGCCACAACTACTGAGCCTGCGCTCCAGAGCCCGTGTGCCACAACTACTGAAGCCCGCGTGCCTAGAGCCCATGCTCCGCAAGAGAAGCCACCGCAATGAGAAGCCTACGCGCAGTGAGAAGCCCGCACACGGCAACGAAGAGTAGCCCCCGCTGGCCACAACTAGAGAAAGCCCGCACGCGGCAACGAAGACCCAACACAGCCAAAAATAAAATAAATAAAATTAATTAATTAAAAAAAAAGAAACTAAAGAGACATCACAAGTAAGTGTGTGATTCTGGATTGGATATTTTTGGTATAAAGGACATTATTAGAACAATTGGAGAAATGTAAATTGGGTCTGAGTATTAGATGGTAGTAATGGATCAGTGCTACTTTCCTGATTTTGATGTTTGTACTCTAGTTATGAGAGTGTCCTTATTTATAAGAATATATTTCTAGGGGCTTCCCTGGTGGCGCAGTGGTTGAGAGTCCGCCTGCCGATGCAGGGGACACGGGTTCGTGCCCTGGTCCGGGAAGATCCCACATGCCGCGGAGCGGCTGGGCCCATGAGCCATGGCCGCTGGGCCTGTGCGTCCAGAGCCTGTGCTCCGCAATGGGAGAGGCCACAACAGTGAGAGGCCCGCGTACCGCAAAAAAAAAAGAAGAATATATTTCTAGTATAGGATAAAAAGAAATATATCCTATACAAAAGTTTTGGGGGGTGATTGGGCACCATGTTGACACATTCACAAATGGTTTAGAAAAAAAATAAATTCTTTTACCATATTTGCATCTTTTCTGTAAGTTTGAGATTGTTTTAAAATAAAAAGTTTTTTAAATTACCCCCAGAGGTTGTAGCATTTTGCCTTCTCACCAGGAATACATATGAAAGAGAATGTTGCCAACTGAGTATGTAGTCAAACTCTTGGACTTTTGCCCACCTGTTGGGTGAGCAGTGATCTCTCCATACACGTTTTGTTTTGCATTTCTCTGACGGTGAGGAGGTTGAACGTCTTTTCATGTGTTTAAGGGCCATTTGCATTTATACACTGAGCACTCTCTGTTTATCTTTTGACCACTTTTCTATCAGGTTGTGGGTCTTTCTTCTTGATTTTGATGACCTCTTCATGAATTGAGGAGGTTATCCCTTTGACTGTGTTACGAGCCAACAATTATTTTTGTACTGTGTATTCAGTGCCTAGCGTTGCACCGAGGGTCCTGGTGGGCTGGTCTCTGCTTGTGAGGAGTTTACACGTGACACAATCCAGACTAACGTTAGCCACTTAATCATGAGCTAAACTGTGAAGCTCAAACAAGAAGGGGTGTGAGCTGGAGCAAAGGTGTCCCTGAGGAAATGGAATCTGAGCCGGGGCTAGAAAATGGTTGGGTTATGGTCAGTGAGGGCATCCTGGGCTTAGAGGGAAGGCACAGTGAGGGAGAGAACTTGATCTGCCTGTGGTGACTTCCCCTCAGCTCTCTCCCTCTGCCTCCACCCAAACCGTCAGACTCAGTTACTCTGCCTTGAGGAACTTCCCTAAGTTCTTCCCGATTTTCACTGCTCCTCCAGACGGAAGAGGAAAGGAGCGCCAGAGCGGGGGCGGGGGGAAAGCAGGTGTCCTGAACCGGATCTTATGGTCTCAGGCCAGCATGGTGGGCAGTGCCACAGTCCACCTAGCTTTCTGTGGAGGTGCCACTCAAGGTCAAGGTAAAAGATTAGAAGCCTGTGGTTCTGTTACTACTTTTCAAATACAAACATTTTAGGGGGTTAAAAGCAGTGATTTTTTTTTTTAAGCTACAAGGATATATTGTACAACACAGGGAACATAGCCAATATTTTATAGTAACTACGAATGGAGTATAACCTTTAAAAATTGTGAATCACTACATTGCATACCTGTAACTTTTATAATATTGTACATCAACTATATTTCAATTAAAAATGGAGAAAAAAGAATTTAAAAAAGAATTATAGGTGGTCAAATTATTCAAAAAAAGCAGTGATTTTTTTCTTTTCATTCATACCTTCTAGGAATGAACGTACCTTCTAGGTAATGTACCTTCTAGGTTATAAATTGAGTTCCATGCGAGTCACTAAAGGGGGTGTCTTTTCTTAATTAAACTTTTTCTTTCGAGATCAATTTGGATTCACATGCAATTGTAAGAACTACTACAGAGAAATCCCCTATACCCTATACCAGTTTTCCCCAATGATAGCATCTCTCAAAACCTAAGTGTAATATCACAACCAGGTTATTGACACTGATGTGGCCAAGTTAGAGAGCATTTCCATCAGCCCAGGATTCTGCACGTTGCCCTTTTACAGTCACACCCACTTCTCCCCTACCTCCCCCCACTGCCCCAACTGCTCATCTGGGCAGCTACTCATCTGTTCTCTGTTTCTGTAGTTGTCACTTGTCAACAGTGTCATATACATGGAGTCATGCAGTACATAACCTTTGGCGATTGGCTTTTTTCATTCAACATAATTCTCTGGAGGTTCATCCCGGTTGTTGTGTGTGTCAATAGCGCTTTCATTTTTATTGCTGAGTAGTAGTCCATGGCACAGATGTACCACCTGTTGAAGAACATCTGGGGAATTTCTAGTTTTTAGCTACAGGATAGAAAACCGGGGCCAGGAAGGTGAACCAACTTGTACCAGGGTACACAGGCAGAATATGCGAGAACTGGCATGTGGTGTGAGCCCTGGTCATTTGCATGAGCCACATAAGGCTACTGGTGGGAAACACCAGGCAGGCTCAGCAGGAAGCATGGAGACTCAAGAGTGAGTGATAATCTGACGTCTTGAAAGTCGTGTGTAAAGAAGATGAGTCTCAATTGGAGAGAGACAGCTCAGAAGAGAGATTTGTGCTCAGCTCTGGCAGGGGATCCGGGGAAGCTCTGAGCCTCCTTCTGAAGGGAACAAACATCTACTGATGACTGAAAACAGAGATGACAAGGAGGGACATATTAGCTGATTTGGGTTGTTATAGTAACATCCAGATAAAATATATATTCACAGCCCAGAGAGGAAATGGAACTGAACGTAGATGGGCGGGTGGAATGGGGGAAACGACTGGAAGAATATCTCCATAGACAGAGTGCTTACTCGTTACTGAAGCCATGAGCAAGGGGCTCTCCAAGGAGTATGGAGACGGAGATGCTGGGGGAAACCCCAATTAGGTGGTGGGAGAGATGACGGCAGAGAGGAGCCTCCAAAAGGCAGGGGCAGGGTGTGGAGGGTGGGAACCAGAGGAGTGAATGAAGGCCAAGGACAAAGAGACTTAGCACTGATGAGGCACCAGGGCTGAGGAGAAAGGAGGAAATACACATTTCCTGCCAAATGTGTATTTTTTAATCTATGCTGCATAACAAATTAACCCAAATCTTAGTGGCTTAAATAAAAACATCTATTATCACACAGTTTCTGTGTCAGGAATCTGTGGGTGGCTTGGTGGGGTTCTCAGGCTCAGGGTGTCTGACTGCAGTCATCCCAAAGTTTGATGGGGAACGGTCCATTTCCAAGCTTACTCACATGGTCGCTGACTGGATTCAGTTTCTCACGTGTTGCTGGACTGAGGGCTTCAATTCAATGCTGGCTGTTGGCTAGAGGCTGCCCCCAGTTCTTTGCCTGGTGGGCCTCCCACCGGGCAGCTAACATGACGGCAGCTGGCTTCGCTAGAGCGAACAGGAGAGAGCGAGAGTGTGTGGGCAAGATGGAGGACACAAACTTTTATTTTACTTTTTAAATTTTTATTATTATTATTTTTTGGCTACACCACGTGGCACGTGGGATCTTAGTTCCCCGACCAGGGATTCAACCCGTGCCCCTTGCAGTGGAAGCGTGGAGTCTTTTTTTTTTTTTTTTTTCCAAAATTGTTTTTTTTTTTTTTTGCCTGGGAGTGGGGTGAGAGGAAAGGAGGGGGCTAGCAAATTTAGCACTCCTCCCTCGCCCGCCATTTGTTGCCTGAGAACGCTTTTTTTTTTTTTTAGATGTTGGGGGTAGGAGTTTATTAATTAATTTATTTATTTTTGCTGTGTTGGGTCTTCGTTTCTGTGCGAGGGCTTTCTTTAGTTGCGGCGAGCGGGGGCCACTCTTAATCGCGATGCGCAGGCCTCTCACTATCGCGGCCTCTCTTGTTGCGCAGCACAGGCTCCAGACGCGCAGGCTCAGTAGTTGTGGCTCACGGGCCTAGTTGCTCCGCGGCATATGGGATCTTCCCAGACCAGGGCTCGAACCCGTGTCCCCTGCATTGGCAGGCAGATTCTCAACCACTGCGCCATCAGGGAAGCCCCGGAAGCGTGGAGTCTCAACCACTGGACCTCCAGGGAAGTCCGGACACAGACTTTATTTTTTTTAATGTGTTACACATTTACTGTGTCCCTTTTATTTTATTTATTTATTTATTTATTTTTGGCCGCGTTGGGTCTTTGTTGCTGCGCGCGGGCTTTCTCTAGTTGCGGCGAGCTGGGGCTACTCTTCGTTGCGGTGCGAGGGCTTCTCATTGTGGTGGCTCCTCTTGTCGTGGAGCACAGGCTCCAGACGCGCAGGCTTCAGTAGTTGTGGCCCGCGGGCTTAGTTGCTCCGCGGCATGTGGGATCTTCCCGGACCAGGGCTCGAACCCGTGTCCCCTGCATTGGCAGGCAGATTCTTAACCACTGCACCACCAGGGAAGGGAAGCCCCCCGGCACAAACTTTTATAACCGAGTCTTAGACGCCTTTGCCGTATTCTGTTCATGAACAGCAAGTCACTAGGACCAGCCCACACTCAAGGGGAGAGGATTATATAAGGGTCTACATACCAGGAAGCCAGTTGAGCTGCAGTGTAGTACGGGGAGCAAAGACAACCAGAGCCTCCCCCAGGGGGCCCCTGACAGGACAGTATTAGAAGAGTGTGAGGGGGAGACGACAGAATGGAGCGAGACAGGTGGTGATGCCCAAATCCCAGCTGCCCCCAGCACTTCAGGGAGACCTGGACAAACTCAGGAGTCCCACCCCTCTTGCTGCAGACGGAGCGCCCACCAGCTCCCAGAAGGTCCGAGCTGGGTTGTTTGCATGGGTCTGCTTCCTCATCCCACCCCACGCCCTGCCCAGAGCAGAGCCACACAAGCAGGCACCTGGCTCACCATCTCCATCCCACCAGCTGGCACTCGCCATCGAGGCACAGCAGCATCTTTGGGGCGTGGGGGGACAGGACCCAACTCCATAGCTCCTTCCACTCCCCAGGACTGACTCCCTTTCCAATTTGAATTCCTTTTCTAGCCCAACACAGGATCAGGGCCAGGGATGTTAGAAATGACCCCCAAGGATCTGGTAGGCGGCTGGGAGAGCAGAACTCCTTGCACTCTAAAAAAGCAACTTACAGTACTTTTATCAGTTGTCTCACCCCTTCTCTCTATTCCTTGTCACCTCAGGGGACACAAGAATGAGGAAAATACCCTCAAAAGGACATAATCTTTGAGATGGGCTTTCAGATCAAGCTCTCTTTAGATCCTAATTACAATCCCAGAGGCACTCAGGCCAGTGACTGTTATGCCAGTTTTAAGGAGGAGGCCACTGAGGCCCAGAGAGGCATCTCAGTGACCAAGCAGGACCAGACCTGAACGCCCAGCCCCACTCTGTACCCATATGGAGTTTCCCGGGGTGGGGCAGGGCTCCTCCGGGCACATGAGGATGGCCGCGACAGCGGACCCAGGCTCCTCACCTGCTGAGTACGGGCCTTCGGGCCCACAGCTCTGTCCCCGCTGCTCTAACCCTCCCCCTCCTCTTGCGGTACCCTCCCCCCAGAGCACCCCAGGTTCCCAGCATCCAAAGAGTATTTAGAAAACCCACCTGCCCCCAACGTCTTGAAATCTCTTTACTGGAGACCAAGACTTTTATTCTACAATTAATGAATTCCCAGGAGCTGAACATGACTCGTAGCCCTGGGGATATTGGGGTACATGAACAGGGCAGGAGAGCAGTGGAGAGGGAAAAAGAGGCTGGGGGTGGGGGAGAACCTGGGCCATGGGAGCCAATTTTTGTGACCAGCACTGGGGTTTGCATGTCTCTGGGGACAAGGGAGCTAACAGGTGATCGGAACAATGAAAGGAAATAGAGGCCATTAGGTGTCAGGCTGCACGAGGGAGGGAAAGCATATTTCTCAGGGGCGCCAACAGTGTGTGCCCCAGGTTACCCTCAGCACAGGCTACTTGACTGTGACCTCAGACCTCCTTTCAAATTAGGAACAAGGAGCATGAACTGAATAACGGTGATTTTAGTGCTGTGCCCTGAGCAGGTGAGGGAGAGCAGGGCTGACGGCCACGCAGTCAGGCCCATTCAGGGCGGGGCCCGCTGAAGACACGTTGGCGGCCCGGCCTTGAGATCTGAGTGCAAGGCCGCAGCCTGGGCTCCTGCCGGGACGTCTAGGCCACCAGCTGGAGGGCAGCCCCTGCGTCCCCACCCCGCTGACTGGCGACCAGGGAGAGGGCGCCACCCGCTCTCCGGGTCCACGCAGATTGGGCCCAAAAGAGATGCTATTGAAGCATTTGCAAGCACTATTGTTTCACTTTTCTGAGCCGCTTTTCCTCATCACACCCATTCTTCTGGTCAAGCAGGGATAATTTACAACAGGAAGTAACGGAAAGTTGTGGGAAAAGTCACTTGACTGAACAGGTTAACAGCTGTCGACAGCGCCTCAGCAGCTCCGCCCGCAGTGACCCCACAGTAGCCCCCTAAACGGCCTGAGTGGTGCCGGGCGGAGGCCGCAAGTCTGCGGACCACAAGGACCCGGGCCAGCTCAGCGCGCTCGGGCTGCCAGAGAAGCCTCTCGCTAGGCGCCGCGTTTGTCCGCCTAGACCTCCAGGTGGCGCTGGGCTGGGGCGGAGCCTGCTGTCTGTCACCCATGTGGAGGGGGCGGGGCCTTGGAGGTGCTGACTTCTGATTGGTTGGACTTGGTCTTGCTTTCTTTCCGCGTCCAGAGGCAGGTCTTAGGGACAGCACCCAGAGCACCCAGTCAAAGGGCCTGAGCTACGCGGGAGGAAGTGTGTGCGTGCGTGTGTGTGTGTGATTTGTTTTTACAATTAACTGAGGGTGTGTGAATGTGTGTCATGTTATTTTTTCTTTACAATTAACTGAGTTTCCATTTCTCATACCTTTATAAGACACCTCATAAATTTACACAGCAGGAAGAATTCTTGGTTGGACCTACTTATAATAAATATATCGTTATAAGGAAGCTAAGGTTTAGGGTCTGCCACTCAGCCAAAACCACTTCTTTTTTCGTGTTTCCTTAGTCTTTGACGTTGTATGTGTATTACCAATATAACTGTACTTGTGGGTGTACTTTATTCGCACATCTGACAACTGTTTGTTAAGCGTCCACTTTCTGCCAGGTGTTGAGCAGGGTTTTGCAGTCACTGATGAACAAAACAGACCTGGGCCCTGCCCTCAAGTAGCTCACAGACACAAATCAGCAATTACACACACATGTCAAATTTTAGAACTCCCTTGTGGCAACAAATGAGAAGTGGCTGGTGCTTGGGAGAGGAGCAGGAGTTTTGAGGAAGTATAGCAGTGGCTGCAGGGCCACTCTGCCAAAGAGCACAGACTGAAGTTAAATTGATCTCATTTCAGAAGACTCCCTTGTGAAGGTGGGGAAGCCGGGGAGGAGTAGAAGGAGTTTGGAGGTGGTTTGGGGGATGCCTTGGGGCAGCAAAGATGGGCTCCCTGGCCTCCTGTATAGTCAGGGTGGAGGAAAGCTCTGAAAAGTGTGTAACTTCCAGAATATTCTTTTTTTTTTTTTTTTTTTTTTTTGCTGCAGATAGAAAGTCATCCTCTGGGACTGGCTATGATGTGGGGACTGTAAGCTTTGTCACTGGAGAAGGTGGTCAAAGAAGGACTGGCAAAACAAATACACAAACAAAAAACCACTGGAGTGTGAAACAAAGGCCTGGAGTCCAGGACCCAGGGGTGGACTGCAGAGGGAAGAAGGAGGGAAAACGAGGCAGGAAGGTAAGTCTGAGTCTGGACTAGTTGCTGGGAGAGTCTGGCCCAGGTGGCTGGCAACAGTGGGACATGATCCAGAGAGTCATAAACAACAAGGGCAAGAGAGTCTGTTCTCAACTGGAGACCTACCAGGGGAATTTCCTGCCAAATGTCAGTGTGTGTTTTCTCTTTGTTCACCTAAAAAGTAGGGGCAGGGACCTACACCCTGAAGAGCTCATGCATGACCTCTCCCCATGACTCACTCTCTCAACTTTCACCATGCTTCTCCCCCCTGAGCATTTACCATCCGCCCTCACACAACTGTTGTCTGTCTCCTGCACTAAAATGTAAACTTCCTGAGGGCGGGCACCCTGTCTCCTTCTTACTATATCCCCAGGGCCTGGAATATGTCTGGCCCATAGTAGTTGCTCAACAAATATTTGTTAAGTGAGTGAATGAAGCAGGTTCTTCTTGGTCTGTAGAGAACCCTCCCTTAGTCTCAATGTAGCGGTGCAGAGCCCGGCATCCCCGGTGAAGGGTAAGTTGTTCAGAGAGGGCTCTCTTTCATCCAGGATGAACCAGCCTCTTTGCCCTGGGAGAAAAGGCTGGGCTAAACCTTAGTGTTTCAGAGTCTTGAAAAAACTGCCTCGCCCGCTGAGGGGCAGTTAGTTCCCAGGGAGGGGTGTACCTGATGGTGGGGGTGAGGTCTGTAAGGTGACCCTCCCCAGCCTGTCTTGGTCCTTACCTGGCACTCCTGAGTCAGCTCCCACCCCCAGAAGTGTTTTTTTCTGTGATGTGAAGGCTGCAGCGGGGTTTAGAGGTTTGGCTTGGCGCTCTGGACCCATCCTCTGACCTCTGAAGGTGGCGTTTCACGTGTCTGTGCAGGGGAGATGAATCGGTGCCCCAGGCCTGAGCAGCTCTCGCCAGCCCTGGGGAGACTCCCTGGGGTGACTCTGAGCCACCTGGCATTGGGTGTGGGGCTTAGGCCCTGGCAGCACCAGGCTCCTACATCCCCATCACCACAGCCTCTCACCTGTGAGTCCAGGAAGGCCTGGCCTAGGGGGTTCAGTAGCCCTTCCCCGAGGCTGAGGGGCCTGAAAGGGCAGCACCTGCGGTGTCAGAGGAAGGAAGGAGAGTAACGGCTACCGACCGTTTGCTACATGCCGAGCACCGTTCCAGGTGTCTCACATGTTTCAATATAATCTTTATAAAGAACATGCAAGTTAGAATTATCTTCTCATTTTGTAGATGCAGAGAAAAAGGCGTGACCTGTCTGAGGTCACTCTCTAGAAAGGAACAGCAAAGTGCAAATGAATTTAGGTTTTGCTTCAAAAATAGCTTTTAGTATGCGTTTTCTAACAACAAAGACGTGAACGGCGCGGACCAGGCATATTTAACACTTTACAAGCATAGCAAACGGTAAGAGAACTCACTGGAACTCCATCTCAAAGCAGCCTTGGACAGGCTGTATGAGAGCCAGTGAAGGAGTGAGTTTATGTAAGAGAAAGTATGTTGTTTCTGCTAATTTTGGGGTATCATTTTATTTACCTATGGTTGAACTCTTCTTCCTTCTCTGATTCCTGAGCCCTTTCCTGTACTCTGTTTGGTAGTTAACGAGCATCACTTTGCATTGTTGCCTTTTTCCCATACACACCCTCAGAGTCAGAGAGAGGCTCCCTGTGGGCTGCTGCTTGGGAATGGTGGGGGGCTGCGGTGGGGGTTCTCTGGCTGGGGCTTCGGAGGATGCAGGGACACCCCTTCGAGCAAGATAGAGCCTGACAGTTCCATGCCCTCGGCGGCCCCCAGAGCAGCGCCCCGGGACACACAGGCCTGGCGCTGAGAGAGGAGGGTGTCTGAGAGTCTTCAGAGGGTCTTTAGCAGGCTTGTTGCCATGGGGGAATCATGGGACCAGTAAAGCCAGATATTCTAACTTTTCCAGAGAAGCTGTAAATCTGGATTTTTCTATGAAATCTTCTGATATTTCACCATTTGCAACCCACTAAGTTGTTTTAAAAATACCTTCTGGGCCAAAGAAAATGACTTTAAGCCATCCTCTGTTATACCCTCCAATTTGGTCCCCAAACAGCAAGCAGAGTGTCTGCCTCTTTAGTCCAGATGATAAGGCCTCAGCCACTGGGGTTGTGCTCCCCAGAGCGCTCCTTCCCCAGAGGGCCAAGCGGGCAGGTGAGATCAGGGCAGGCGCAAGTGCCAGCGTCAGTGTGGGTCACCCGCTAACCCCCGCCCCAAGAGGTGTCAGCCTGCTGTGGGGCTGAGGAGGGAGCGTCCCCCTTCCCAGCCCCTGATGCCCATGTCCAGGGGGGCCAGAGACCCCTCCTGGCCCAGCGTCTATAGTGGGCAAGGATGAGGAGGCAGGCGACCACAGGCCAAGTGGGTACTTTCTCATCAGCCCGGCCCGATCCTGGGCCCAAACAGGGGAAGAGGCAGGAACCCTCCAGGTCTGAGTCCAGTCTTGAGCACCCTGAGGCCAGGACACCGGTTTGTGCTGCCATTTCTTTGACTCCCCCACCGTGGCGGGGGAAACTGAAAGAGATCCCCCTCCCCTCCCCGGAAGCCCTGTGTGCTCTCTGCATCTCCCTTTGCCCTAGTAATTTTTAAGGTAAATCGGCAAACAGATGTATTTATTTGCTTTGTGTGTGTTGTAGGTTGAGTTGGTTTTGTTTTGACACGTTGGTTCAAAAATAAGATTGACCCTTTGGAAAATCAACTTGCTAAAGCCATTTACTCCGCTTCAGCTTGAGGGGTTTAATTGAAAACAGGCGCAGCACACTGATACCCCCCCCCAGGCCTCCAGCCTGAAAGAGACCTCAGAGGAGGCACGCTGGCTCGGAGGAGGGTATGCGCGACTTCAAAAGCAAGGGCCAGCAAAGGAAAGTTGTATCCCAGGAGGAAGGCTTTGCTTCAAAAATAGTGTTTAGTATGTGTTTTTTAAAAACAAAGACGCTAACGGGGCAGACTAGGCACACTGAAGATCTTACAAGCGTAGGAAACAGTAAAAAACTGACTGGAACTCCATCTAAAAGCAGCCTTGGACAGGCTGTGTGTGAGCCAGTGAAGCAATGAGTTCGTGTAATAGGAGACAGGTATGTTACTTCTGTTATTTCATATTTGGGTATCATTTTATTTACCTGTGGTGAAACTCTTCCTCCTTCTCTGATTCCCTTAGCACTTTTCTGTACCCTGTTTGGTAATTAACAAGCATCACTTTGCATTATTGCCTTTTCTCCATATACACCCTCCTACCTTGGGCTGTAGCCTCTTGAGGGAAGAGACAACATTTTACACACATGACTAAGTGTGGATGGCAAATTAGGAGCTCTATTTTAATGCAACAAGTACCTATTGACCCCTCTAATCTTGCAAGAGTCTTAAAAGCAGCAGAGAGGAGGGGATCCCCTCTGTAATCACCGGAGGACATGGCTCCAGGCAGACCTTCCTCCCCGAAGGTGGATATCGTGTGTGGAGGGGACCCTCTGCCTTACGGGTGGAAAAGCCTGGTGAGCAGACAGAAGCATCCTCGGCAGTTAATGAGCACGCTTTGTGACACGGCTTAGGCAGGGAGGGTGGGGTGAAGGCTCAAGGATTCACCTACGACCAGGTTATAAAGTGAGGTGTGGAGTGATTGGTGTGTTCTCATGGAGGAGTGTCCTTAAACACCCCGTCCTAACATTCAGGATGATCCTAAACAGCGGGGCCAGTTCCCTTGGTGCATGTTAACACAAGGAAGCCTGGAAGGACCAGCACATCCTCCAAGAGCTCCTCCATCACCTTCCTGTGTGGCCCCGGACCATTCGATTTCCTTGGCGTCAGTTTCCTGGGTCGTCAAGATGGCTTGTTCACTCTCTAAAGCTCTCCAACTTGCCCTAACCTTTGAATAGCAGTGGCAACATCACAGTGTCTCTGTGGGGCTAACGATTAAGTTCCTGTTGATGTCACTCCCCTAGAGGGGATGGGGGGCCGGGCGGTTCTGCCACCCGGGGCTCTTGCTGGAGCCCCCAGTAAGTCCCTTAGTGTGAGGCCTGGTCAGAGCTGAATGTGACACGTGGATAGGGGGCCTTCCAATCCTGTCCTGCAAAGTCAGGGTGAAAATGGAGGCGCCCCGGACATTACTCGCCAACTGCAGGGTGGGCCTAGTGAAAGGCCACCCGGCTGAACCCAAGGCTGAGACTCCGCCTCTTCCTTCCCCGTGTGCATGAGATGACACGTGGAAGGCACAGCGCCAGGCACAGAACTCTGGCTCAGTCAATGTCTGCTGGCCCTGGAGGCAGAACATGGGGCTTAGGAGGTGCCTCTGGAGACAGCTTGCCTGGATTCTAGTCCCTGCCACTTGCCACCCTTGTGTCCCTGGCAAAATGCTTCTCTTGTTCCAGCTCTCTCATCTGTGGACAGGGGGTGATGGTGCCAGCCATACCTTTTAGGGAAAGTCATCAATGTGCCCAGAACGGCATGGGTGCGAGACACACAGGCGCTGGCTCATGCCATTGTCCCTTCCTTCTCTTCCTGCTGGATTTGGTCTCATAGAGCCTGTATTTACGGGAAAACTAACGAAACTGTCTGGGGCAGGTAGAGGTTCCATTTGCATTGACTAGGGAGCATAGGAGAAGGGTCCGCCCAGAGGTGGAGGTGGCAGTGGGAATTAGAGACACTCTCCTGGTTAAGAATCTTTGTCTTAAACATCAGCAAATCTGGGCAATTATTTCTCCACTGTGGTTTTCGAAGTAGGCGAATCAGGCTCTAGTTAAGGCAGTTGACTCAACCCTCCCCTTCCCTTCTCTGAGCCGTCTCCCTGCTCCTCCTTTCCCAAACTTGGGATATTCTTTCTCTTCCTTGAAATTTTGCTGAAATTCTGCCATTTCAGCAGTCTGACATGGTGGGAAGTGGAGTTGCATCACAGTCAAGCAGATGGATGGGCTTGTCACATCCCAGCTGTGTGATCTGGGGCAAGTTACTTGACCTCTCAGAGTCTTCGTCCTCTGAATTGATGAACTTACATCACAGCTTGGTTGGGCGATGACACTAAAGATCACATATGCGAACACACCTGGCACACAGCAGGCACTTAATATATGCTCGTTCCCTTCCTTTTAGAGCAAAGCCCTCTTGAAGAAGCCCACCTGGTTCTCATCACCCAGCCACATCAGTAAGCTAGACCTTCATGCATCTAACAAAATGGCTACAGCTGATTATGTGTGTAATTATCTTGTTTTCTCTGTTCTAGTATTTTCCTTCACTAACTCCCTCCTAGATGTCTTTAAGTCACTCTGTTGGCTGGTTTCTCAAGGCAGAGTTGCATTTCCTTGGTTCCTCTCCACAGGGCCTGGACAGTGCTCTCCAGACAGGGGGCGCCTCCAGGTCTCTGCTGGAGTTCCTGTCTCAGGTGTCCCTGGGTGTACCAAGCCAAAAGACCTTTGTGAGGGTAGCACTGTGTCTACAACACATCTAGATGGTGACCTTGTCCAGGGAGCTGGCTCCCAGGAAAGCATATGCCGGGGAAGAAAGACCCAATCTCCATCATAAAATGGGGGCAGGAAAAGACCAGTTAGAAGCTAGGTGAGGTGGGCCACGGGCAGGTCAGGGTCGGCCTCGGTAAACAGAAACGTTAAACATGGGCCTCTCCCAGCTCCACCCTGGCATTAAACCCCACGGTTTGCAAAGTTTGGCTCCAGAGGCCTCCCAGTGACCCCAGTCTAACTCCCCTCCACTCTCCAGTGATGGCTGAAGGCGGGAAGATAAGCGACTCCTTGAACCAGACAAGCCCCAGGGAAATTCCATCAGCCCCCTCGGAGGCTGCAGCGGCTCCATAAATGGGCTGGGGTCAGGGTGGGATGTGGGGCGGAGGGAGGGGCAGGGAGATAAGGCCTCTGCCTTGGGGGGTGGGGGGAGGCCAAGGCCTGCGCCTGGGGCAGGGGCGGTGCTAGGGCTAGAGGTCCCAGGGAGGCACAGGTAGCCCTGTCCCCAGCCTGAGTTCATCGGGATGGGGTGGAAAGCCAGTGGGGATATTTAGGGTAAAATGTGGGGCTAGCGAGCCAAGGAAAAGGAACGAGATGCCCTTTGCCTAGGGCTCCGGGGCAGGCGAATCCACCCGCCCCTGCCTCCTCCCAGCCTCTCCTTCACCGGCCTCTCCTCACTCCCTCCATCCTGGTTTTTCCTGTCTCAGCCTGCAGCCCAGTCCCGTGTCTCACTGTGAAACATTCCCCCTCACCTTGGGCTCTGTCTCTCTTCCATCCTTTTCTTCCTCTTGCGCCCTCCTCCCTTGGTCCTTCAGCCCTCACATCACCCTGCTGCTCCCATATTTCCCATCCTCTGTTCCCCTCCTCTGATGGCCGGGCTCTGGTCTCCCAGGATAGGCTGGCCGCAAAGGGTGACCCCAGAATGGTCACCAAGGCAATGAGGAAAATAGGACAAATACTGACCCGCAGTCAAGGGAAGAGGGGGACCTACAGAGGATCCCAAGCCTGGAGTCCTCCCATCCCAAGACGCTGGCCCAGAGGGGCACTCAGGCTGCCTGTCTGGCCCCCACCAAGTCTCCCTCCCAAGCAACATCTGTACCCAGCTGTTGCCCCTTCCCAGAGCTGCTCTTCCAGTGGCCCTGGGCCATGTTCTTTCTTCTAAAAGACCAACCCCATCAGGGGAGCCCCAAAGAGGGCAGAATTCCTCAGGTAGCTGATGAGGTGAACCAGAGCCACATGGCCTGTCGCCCCCCAGTGGCCATCAGCCTTTGTAGAGGCAGGAGGAGCTGCAAGGCCTGCTTTCTGAGGGAGCCTGGAGGGGCCTGACCACAAAGCCTGGGATTCTCAGGAGATGTGAGGAGAATTTCTAGAGGCTTTTAAATCCCGGACCCAGACTGAATTCTTCCTCAGTGAGGGGCTGAGTGCCTGGTGGGCCAGGATACCATCTCTGTGGGGAGGGAAGGAGACTAAGTGTCTGAGGCCTTGGACCAGGCGTGGTGGTGAAGGCGTGACCTGTAAGCTGGGACCTGAATGAAAAGCCCAGGGTGTGCAGCTAATCTTGAGGCCTGCTGTGTAGACGCTCTCCCAGCCCCCAAGTCAGGTGCTGACTCTAAGGCTTTGCTCTCCTCAGGGAAACCGCAGTACCCGACACCTAAACCTCGCAAGCCAGAGGGCCCCCCAGGTGCGAGTGTGTGTGTGCGTGTGTGTACACTCCCGTGCGCATGTGCTGAGGACTCACTGCACCCCTCACCCAAGTTGGGTGAAGTGTGTCTGAGGACACTAGCTGGGGCTGCAGAGGATTCAGGCTATAACTGATTATGAACTATAACTAGGATTCAGGCTATAACTGATGATGAACTATATAACTCCTTATTCACTGGTAGTGTGCCTGGGCCCCAGGAGCTATAAGGTATGTATTAGTCATGACCCTTAAATTCATGGGGACACCCTTTTCCCGGTCTCCACTCCCATTCACAGGCCCACAGATCAACATTTCTCAGTGACCATTTCCCTTCCTCCCCGCGGTGGCCTCAGCTGGCACCCGCTGTCCTGAGGCTGATGGGCTTCAGAGGGCAGTGCAGTTCCTCCAAGCCCACTCCCCACCCCCTAGTTATGCCCTCAGACAGGGCTTCAACCTTACCCTTTTAAGGTCCTGCATTCAGTGAGGCCTGAAGGCCGGAGGAGGGAGCCTGGTGGCTGGCACTCAGTGCGTATCACGTATCTCCTTGCGTAACAGTCCCATGCTGGGCTACATGTCCCTTCCTAACCGCTACCTCTAGCAGTGATAGGCTCCACTTGTCTCAGAAGACCAAGCATGGCTATCTGGTGTCTGCCTCTTCAAAGGACCCCCTCCCCAGCAAGTCCCAGTTCTCCTCGTGGCCTCCCTTAAGGATTCTACGTGTTCTAAATGAAAGCAGTCACACCCACCCAAACCTTCACAGAGCTGGGAAACTAATAGTGCTTTCTGGAATTGGTAAACCCATCTGATGTCATGCCTGGCCCTACCCAAGCTGTCCCCCCCCACCCCCGTGTGGGGTAGGAGGCAGGAGGCAGATGGCGTCAGCACACGCCACCTGTTTGCAGACACACCCGGTGGGGGAGTCACCAAGCCCACCGCTTAGAGCCCTGGTTTTCCAGGCGGGGTTAAGTGTGCAGAGAAGGTGTCAGAATCCTTGGCATCTGCTGTTTGTAACCGGGAGGGGCTGCAACATCTATCAGATCCTCTTCTCATCACTTTCTCTCTTAGAACAGTACCCCAGGCGGTGGGAGCTTCAGGTAGGCCGAAGGTAAGCCGCCCAGCTGGGGCCTGAATATCGTTTAGTGGAGCATATGGTATTTGCATTCTGGGGAAGGCATCTTGGTGTAAAAGCGCCAACTGCAGGGGCTAAGTGCCAGCAACACCCCTTCTCCCCTCTTCTCCTTCCCTCCCGAGCCAGGCAGGCCATTGGTCTCCCTGACCGCTAAGATTCTAGACTGTGCAGGGCCCACTCAGCCACTATGCATGTGAGGTTGGTCTTGTGCAAGTTCAAGGCTTCGCTTATGATGCTGTCCCCACCGTCATTCTAGGGGAAGATCTTTGTTTATTGATTGGTGGGGACCAAAAAGAAACAGTCTAGGATCACCCGTCCCCAGGGGATCCTGGCCAAGAAATGCGACTGCAGAGCCGTCCTGGAACGGGAAGCCCTTCCTCCCTCTAGAGCAGACAGCGGACCCTGGCCTTCTTCCACCTGACTGGCGATGGCTTCTTGTACTGATGTGGATGCTTTTCTCCTCATGAATGTGTAGTGCAGTGGTCCTCACAGTGTGGTCTTTAGACCTACTGCACCACCACCACCCAGGAGCTTGTTCGAACTGCAAATTCTCCAGCTCCGCCCCAGAGCTACTGAATCAGGTACTCTGGGGGTGGGACCCAGCTCTCCATATTTTAAGAAGCCCCCCAGGGGATACTAAGTTTGAGAACCACTGGCATCGTCTCTTACACCTAAGAGGCCCTGGTAGGAGACCTCACTTGGTTTTCTGAACCCCACATGGAGAACCTGTCCAGGTGCATGTGGCTTGCTGCGATGGAATATCTGCCCAAGGAAGGTGGGCTACCGACCTCCCCCACTCCACCTGTAGCAGTCACCTGACCCCTGACAGAGGCGGCTAGGGAAGGCTAGGTTTGGAATCTACTGCATGGCTCCTCACATGCCCTTTTCTTCCAGAAGGTGCAGCAGGAATTCAGATGGCTCTAGGCATTGCCATAGCAACTGTACCTTTCCGAAGCTGTCACGGGCTACAGGAGCAGGGCGTAAGCAATGCAGAAGAGGGGGAGTCCACTGGTAGAAAAAGCACACCCAGCAGAGGAGAGGGCTGTGACAATACATGGAACCTCAGCATGCCTGGGATTTACGAACCTGAGCTTGGTGGGGCCTCGACTTCCTCAAGACCCAGGATGCATCTGGGACCTCTCCAGGGGTCTTCACAGCTACAAATCAGCACCAGCCCACGGGGCCCACGATGCTGACAGTATATATGTCAGTTCTCTCAAAAGATCCTCTGCCTAGGTTAAAGTAGGCTGGCTCCTGAATGGTCACAGAGCAATTAAGAAGTGAGTACCCCCTATAAGATGACCACCTGTGTCCCATTCCAGGTCA
Source organism: Mesoplodon mirus (assembly GCF_964341445.2). Lineage (NCBI taxonomy): Eukaryota > Metazoa > Chordata > Mammalia > Artiodactyla > Ziphiidae > Mesoplodon > Mesoplodon mirus. Next base: position 44,414,593 of record NC_138990.1, read on the forward strand.
GGGTTGAGGAAAGGGACCCAGCTTCAAGCTTTTGATACGGGTTTGCACTCTAAAGCAGATGCAAAGCAGTCAGGAGGCACCTCAGGGGCCTTAGATAATGGTAGATATTCTAGCTCGAAAAGAAATCAACTGTAGAGAATTTATTAAAAAAATGGACCCCACCCCACCCCGGCACCTGAGTCGTCCCTGTGGCTCTCTCCAATCCCCTTACCACCAGTAGGTGCTGGTAAACAGTGGGAGGCTAGGAGTTTGGAGCCTCTCCTGTGTTTGAAGACGTTGATGCTACTCCTTGGCAAAGGCCAGCAGAGAGTCAGCCCCGCGGGGCCAGGCAGGGCCCAGGGGACATTCACACATGCACCTCAGCTGGCCCGAGCACCTGGCTGTTTTGAAGCCCCTGGTGCTTTTAATCTGACTGTTCGTTTGAATCTTTCTGCTCTTTAAGAAGAAAGCAGTTCATGGGAGGAACCAGGAGGCGGGGATTCTGCCCTGTCCTCGGGGGCACAGCCTACAAAGTGAGAAGTCAGGGCTGTGGGGGAAGCAGTCACCCAACAGCGTCATCTGTGAGGCCCCGGCCCAGCCCTTCCCCACCTGATCTCCCCATTGGTTGGCACTGAGCGTTCCCTCAGAACCTTCCGTTTGCTTCCTTCCCCCTTGCCCCTGCTGGCCCTCCAGGCAAGCTGGGATCCCCGTTTCCTGAGCGCGGGGGACCACCTTTACACCAGAGAAACATGCGGTTTCTCTTTCACCAGAGCCGCTGTGGCCTCCCCGGGGCCTCAGCTCACGGCTGGTCAGTGCGGGCTCCGCAGGCAGTGTGGCAGCTGCTGCGGGCCACAGGCTCTCCCCAGGTGTGGGGGCTTCTCCTGAGGCTCACAGGGGGAGTGTTCTTTTTTACCCCTTGGGGGAAACCAGCTCCCTGGCTCCCATTATCCTTCCTGCTCTCATACATCTGGAGTGTTCCAAGCTGCGCCTGACCCTCATGCCTCGTCTTAAGACAACGAGGAGCCGGGCATGGTCCCTTATGGAATGGGAGTCACCGAGGGAGGAGGGTGCATGGAGGGAAGGATGGAGAGTGCCCCATCCCTGCTGCTCCACCCTGCCTGCTCCCTCATGAGGCTTCCGCGTGACTCTCTGAGCATGGCCATGGGGCGAGCCCACGGCCCCTGCACAGACCTCCTCAGACAGTGGGCAGGGGTCTGTAGGGGCGTGTGTTGGGGGTGATGCGAGAGCCAGCTGTGGAGCCTCTCACTTCATTCCAGTCACTGCCCTTTATAAATATTTATAGCAGTCCTGCTACTAAAAATAACATCCTGGAGCCCAGGGAGGAGGAAAAAATAAATGAAAATCACTGGGAATTGGGATTGATTATCATGTGTGAGGGAGCAGAATGGAACCCGGAGAGGGGAGAGGCTGGGCCACCGTGGCACCAGCACCTGGATGGTGCTCCCTCTGGTGCCACGGGGTCAGTGCACCTGGCCTGGCTACTCTCCTTGCCCTGGCTGGAGGAGGAGAGGGAGGAGGAGTAGGAGAGGGAGGGAAGGAGGAGAGGAAGGAGGAGGAGAGGGAGGAGGAGGAGAGGGAGGG